>NC_037680.1:20173490-20473490 GCF_003255815.1 Theropithecus gelada | reverse complement strand
TTATCCTTACCAATACCTAAGTCTCCAATGGGACTGGTGAAAGGTATGAAATATCCCCAGAAAACATTCCAATAATAAAAAGAAAATGAGTTATAAAAAATGTTACATTTTTCTATTTTGCTACTAGTGATAAACTAAATGTAGAACTTGGCTAAATGTGCCAATTTAGTTTCTAGTGCTCTCATTAAACATTTATGCTTTAGAATTAATATCAGAAATGACAAGTTTTTTAAAGATTATTGTTATAAGTTCCCGCTCCACTTAAAATTTTTTCAGTATTTTTTTTTTTTTTTTTATAATTGCAGGGTTGATTGCACTTTACTTGAGTAGAAGCTGTTTCTACTGAGTTAGTGGCTATACCCACTGTGTTTAACAATGTTTTCTCATGCCCCGAGGTACACATATTTCCACTTCTCTATGCTCCAATATTAACAGACTTTTTTCCTCTTTGGTCGTTTCAGGAAATAATGCCTACGAAGCAACACTTGCAAAAACACGTTTCTTAGTTCTGTAAGAATATTTATATTCTAGTACATTGAGGTGTTAAGTTTTGTGGATGTGTTGCTTTAATTAATGGTTCTCTTTGAAAGTCCCTAAACAATTCTTTTACTTTTCAGTCTTTGAATAAAATAAAACTTTTGGTATAAATAGTTAATAATACTTTTATGTTCTATGTAAAGGATATAGGTTTGGGCAGTCCACTTAGTTTTTGTATTGTCTGAATGATGTGAGTGATGGGTTCTGTTGAACTTCTTCTAGATAACTACATCTTGGTTCTGGTTTAATGCTATCTGTGAAGGTCTCCTGGACATACTCTCCAAAAACTATTTTGATGTGACTTGATTTGCGTTTCTTTTTTAACTTTTAGTTTTATGGGTACATGCACACATTTGTTATACAGGTAAATTGTTTGTCATGGGGGTTTGGTGTACAGATTATTTCATCATCCAGGTGATAAGCATAGTACCTGAGAGGTAGTTTTTTGATCCTCAGTCTTCTCCCACCCTCCACCTTTAAGTAGGCCCCAGTGTCTACTCTTCCCCTTCTCTAATGTTTTCAATTACCAATACTTCTTGAAGTTCGTTATTTTTTCCCTTTTAAATTATACTCTCTTCAGAAATCAGTATGACATAGCATAAAGAACAACTTTAATTAAGGGTCAAGATAAGAAAGTAGCTACACTGAAAATTGTCTTAATATTCAGGTTTAGAATTCTCAGTGTTTAGGATAGTGAATCAATGAATGATGATAAGAAAGGACAGTATAAGGAAGAGACAAAGGTAGATTAAAAAGAGCATTTATTGAGCCCTTGAAAAGTAAGTATGAGAAAGATACACCAAAAGTCACATTTAATAATTGGTAAATCGGGGACTTAAACTAAAAACTGGCATGTCCAGGGAATTTTTCTTCTATACTGTTTTATGGTAACTTAGACATGAGATTCTCATCCATAAGCTTGTCTATGAGCATATTTTGTTTATTCATGCTTAAAATAATAGATCAAAACATATTTGCAAAAGTGATTGAGAATCTTGGCTAACGTTAAAATTTTTTTAAAAGACATTTACAAAATAAGATGTTTCTCTTAATGAAATATGGAGTTTGGGGATACAAAATTGTATCAGGCAATTGTTCGAGAATTTCAGAGTTTGATAGAAAAGTTTAATTCTCCCTCATTTTATAGTCTTATGTAAGCTGGGTGGCTGCTGGCTCCCCTCTAGGTACTGACTTAGAGATGACCCAGGTATCTCTCATAATAAATACTTAGTATTTTAGGACAGGATAGAATGACAAGAGTAAGATAATGAGGCAATGAGTTTAATAACTATCCTTGGAAATACTGTACATCACTTCTGCCCACATCCCATTGACTAAAACCCAGTCCTATGACCCCAACCTGATTACAGGGGATGTTGGGAAATATGATCTTTCTGTGTACACGAGGGAAAGAAAATGAAGTAGTGTCTTTATTTACCACATGACTAACAGTGTAACTTTAAGAATCAAAATTATTTCTGTATAATCAGTGACCAGTCTTCTGTAGTCAATAGAATGAAGACTGACCTAGAAAAATATAAGCTAGTACCTCTGATGTTTGAAGATAGCTAAAACTATGAAAAGCATCATATAATTTTAATCATTTTGAATATAAATATATAAACTCCTCTCTTTAATTTCAAAATCTGTTGCAATTCTGCTTCTTGTCTCCTCCTACTGAGACTGCATCAGATATTGTGGTTATTGGGAAACCAAATTTTCTAAAATAATTATAGATCATGATTTACTAGCTGGCATTTCATGTGACCAAGGCTGTAATACTTCCACTTTAAATAAACATCTGTTTATATTGTCCTAGTGTAAAATGTAACAATCATTATCTTATAGGATAATATCTTCCAACTCAATAGTAATATATGAATTTGTGTCACTTTTTTGGGTAAGTATCTGTTTAAAAATTTTATTAGTTTTGTATCAATTAACCAAAGGTCTGTTCCAATTAAAGATGAGGAAATAAAAGCCATCAGCTGGATAGAACAACATCTTTTCTGAGAACCAAAAGGTGCTTACTCTGTGGTTATATAAGATGTTAACATCAGGGGAAAGTTACTTAGGGATATAAGAAAACTCTTTGTACTATCATTGCAACTTTCCTGTAAATCTAAAATCATTCCAAAATGAGAAATTTAAAAAGGCACTTATAGCATAACCCCATGATTTTAAATAAGTTTCATACCACATTTCTATGCATAAATACTTATTGACTACCTATAGAACACAGCAGTATATCAGTGATTAATTTTTTGAGTTTAATTTTGTGAGTCTAGTAAACACGTATTACAAATTGAAAAAGGAAACTAATTAATACAAAAGTGGATCAAAGGTCTACTCTCTAATCTCCCTAACTTGATTTTTCTAATTCTAATCAATCTTTCACACAGCAGCCAAACTAATTTACTAAAGTGCAAAATTATTAGGTTATTCATGATCATCTTTCTGTTTACCTCTCCGGTCATCTTCCCTTTATCTTTTTCTCCAAAACTCTTTTCTCCATGGTAATAAACACTTTACACTTTCAGTGCCTCAGATACCTCATACTCCCTCATGTCTCTAGGATGTTTTTGTTTTTACTGATTCCTCAACCCTCCATCTGTGATCCTTTCTCTTCCTACTCTCACTATGTAGCCTATCTACTGCCTCACGCCCATCTTCATTTTTCTTCTAGCTCTAAGTCATTTGGCCTCAGTTCCTACATCACATCTTCTAATCATCCCTATCCTCTTTTTAACTATTCCAAGATGAGCTTAGATGCTCCTCTTTAATCTCCTTCAAGCATGTAATTTCATGTTATTAGAGTATCAATTGTGTGTTTGACTTCCCCACTAGAGATGGAGCTCAATGCTAAAAACAGGTCTGCCCTGTCGTATTCCTAGTGCATAGCACAGTACGTGATACATAGTAGGCCTTATTATACATTTGATACCTGAATGACTGAATAATTGAGCATTACACAATGGATTCTGGTCATCAGAGAAAACTTCCTGAAAGAAATAGGCCTTGTACTGAATTAAGATTTAGGGAAGATGCTATCACTATTTGTATATAGAATATCTTGGTCAGAAGCTCTGAAGCTAATGGATGTTCCTTTGAGAAGTTAAAGAGAAAAACAAAAGTGGCAAAGAAATAAGGGAAAATGAATGTGGAAGGTACAATAGAAGGTGTTGAAGAGTGGTTTACTACATTCTAGGGTTGGAAGAAATCTTAAGACACTGTAATTTATATATAAGAAAATTTCAATTCAGAAATACTCAGTGACTTCTTAAAACATATGAGAAGTTAGTGGTAGAATGGAAAGATATTGATTCTTGATTCTTTTGATTTTCTTGATTCTTAATCCAGCACTTATATCCATTATGCCAAGTTGATGTAGGTCAGATTAGCTATAATGAAATGTGCATATTGGTGTGGTGATATCAGAAAGTAGTCATAAAAGGTAAGTGTATCTGTTACAATGATTAGATTATTGACAAAGTGGATATGTATTGAAATTTTTAAAAATTATTTTCATTATACAGTGAAGAGTTACATATAGTCACCTCTGGTTTAATAGTGCGCAATGAATCAATCTATATTTCTCATAAAGTAGGTAAAATCATCATTAAAGTTATGCCACATTGCTCATCTATAATTTACTCCAATGGGGGCAAAAATCTATGGCTCATCTCATGAATATTTTGAGGATGGAAATTATATAAAATGACTTGATCAGGCAAGTGCAAAGTATGTTAAACTTGGACTTGCTTTTTCCATGATTACCTGCTTTATGTTATAAAACGATTTTCAAGCTGGCTAAACTTTGAAGAAGTTATGAAAGCTCAAATTACTTCCAAAGTCTGAGTGATATGATGGTTACAAAATATTCCAGATTTAATGTTTAAATTGTAGCTTTTGATTTTATTTTACCAAAATGACTTTTCCTCTGATTTCTGATTCTGAGACAGTTGAAAAGATTAGGATGCCTTAGGATGCTATGGTACGTGAACCTCTAGAATTCAAAGAAAAATGTTTCAGTACAGTCTGAACAAATATGAACATTGGCAAGTTTGGGAATAGGCCAAATTTTCTTTCAGACCTTCCCTTTGAGTACACTTTCTGGTTCCTAGTTACTTTCTCCTCAGCCTCCCCTCGTCATCTTTTCACTGCCCTGACAACACACTAAACATTACATTTCTTCACTTTGGTAACCCTGGCCTTCGCTACTTCTACATTTACCCCATTGAAACGGTTTTCATATTCCAAAACAACTTTACTTTCTTTATACAACTGTTATGGTTTGGCTCTGTGTCCCTACCCAAATCTCAACTTGATTTCCCACGTGTTGTGGGAGGGACCCGGTGGGAAGTAATTGAATCACGGGGGTGAGTCTTTCCTATGCTGCTCTTGTGATAGTGAGGGGGTCTCACGAGATCTGATGGTTGTAAAAATGGGAATTTCCCTGCACAAGCTCTCTTCTCTTGTCTGCTACCATGTGAGATGTGGTTTTCAACTTCTGGCATGATTGTGTGGTCTCCCCAGTCACGTGGAACTGTAAGTCCATTAAAACTCTTTCTCGTGTAAATTGCCCAGTCATAGATATGTCTTTATCATCAGCGTGAGAACAGACTAAACAACGACCATCATTTTTCCTATATCTTGACTATTATGCTCTTTGATGGCTATTAAGACGAAATTGAAAGAAAACTCAGAGCATGTTTTAAGGACTCATATATCTTTACTCCTTCCTCCACAGGCAACTCCTGCCCCAGAAAGTTGTGTTTTGAATAGAGTATGCATATAATTTATACTTAGAGAAATATCTAACAAGTTGATTTTCAGAAACAGATATAGAGTGCTAACGAAGATACTTTGGTATCAGTTCGACCATTTGCATAGACTCGTCTTGCATGAGAATATGTCTATAAGGTCATTTTTCAGAAGGTTGTTGTTCTGATTTAGGGGAAGGGAGAATTTGTCTCAAAATTATCGATAGGGTTTTAGTAAACTACAGAGGTTTGAGGTTTACCTTTCTCACTATCCCAAGATTGAGAGCCCCTATTCCATTGTAAAAAAATCTCTTTTTGAAACTGGTCCTTCATATTGTTTCTTGTTTGTTTGTTTGTTTGTTTGTTTTTTTCTCCTCATTTACTTTAAAAACCACAAACACTCTAATTGACAAAGCTGAGTTTTAAACACAGACCTTTGAGAGAGTGACACAGTAGGCCCTGGCATAGGGAGGGTGTGTGTGTGTGTGTGTGTGTGTGCATGTTTCACACATTTTCATTTTTTCATTACATTAAAGGAGGGATAAAAGATAATGATGTAGCTATATTTATTGATTAGTTATTTACAATCAATATTAGTGAGGAAATGTTTGAAACATGGCAGTTTTATTATAAGAGGATCTGGATCCTTGGAAATCTCCTGTAGTTTGATTTACTTACAACAGGTGTATTAGTCCGTTTTCACGCTGCTCATAAAGACATACCTGAAACTGGGTAATTTATACAGGACAAAGGGTTTAATGGAACTTAAGTGTTCCATGTGGCTGGGGAAGCCTCACAGTCATGGTGGAAGGCAAGGAGGAACAAATCAGATCTTACATGGATGGCATCAGGTGAAGAGAGATCTTGTGCAGGGAAACTTCCCGTTATAAAATCATCAGATCTCATGAGACTTATTTACTATCATGAGAACAGCATGGGAAAGACCTGTCCCCATGATTCAATTACTTCCCACCAGGTCCCTCCCACAACACTTGGAAATTCAAGATAACGTTTGGCTGGGGACACAGCCAAACCATATCAATAGGTTATTTGAACATGCTGACTAGCAAAATCTTCATGGATTACCACTAAGTCTGGCCATCTGGAATCAATTGTGAGCTATGATTAATACTGTTTTAAAGAAACACTCTGGTGAATCATCCGAATTATTAATATTACTACATAAACAAGATGGGGAAATGTAATGTGATTTACATATACATGTATAATGATATTTTAGTTATAGTTACTTAACCATTTAATCATATGGCCATTAAACTAATGCCAACATATTAATTAATAATGCTAATTGTTAATAATAAATCAATATTTATGCTATAATATAATATTATTAATACCTATTAATATTTGACCATTATATTATCTTGCACTCATTTGCTTTGAAAACTTATTTATTAAATGGAAGTTATCATTATTTTGGGTTTAGAAAATCAGACATTTTAAAACTGTGAAATAATCCATCCCTATTTTCAGTACATATTTCAAAATCTATTTGTACTTTCTTCTAAGTTCCCCTTCTTCCACCCTCTCTTCACCTAACTGGCAGTTTGTTGCCTTTTAAAATCTTACAGGTACGTATTTGTCACTAAATTTCCCTTTTACCCACACAACGGGAAAAGCTGATTCAGACATAGCCGTTAGTGCAGAAAAGTTAGATTGAAATTTTTATTTGCATTTACAAATGACACTAAGTGTGAAGAGCACTATAAGATGTATGTGACCATTTTCGTTATAGATAATCCAGTCTGTTGTTGTATAAAAGACTACATTTGAATAGATTGATGTTCAGTACCTGGTCTGATTTAATAGGCCCATTCTGTTTTCTGAAGTGCTATGTCATTTTCTCAAGAAATGTTTTAGACATATTTTAAATATTATTTCCATTAAACTTTTGAAAGATTAAGATTTCAGTGAAATAATTTGAAATTTTTCATCTCATGACTTTAGTTTTTAATAATACATACTTAGTTTGTTATAATGCCAAAAATGTTGCTAGATCCTGATTGCAACCAAAAGTACAAGTAGACTTGATGAAAATATTAGTAGCTGAATGACTAATGACTACTCTTCATCAGAAATACACTGTAGTTATGATACTCTAGGGTACTGCTACATTTTTCGATCTATCTGAAAAGTAAATTGAATGCCACCATAGTTTCTGAAAATGAATTGGTTTTATTAAAATTTTAAAATACTCAAATCTGATTTACATGGGCATCTGAAACCAGATATGTCTTTCTGTGAGCAAGGGAATAGTTTTATGTAAAGCTCAATATTTTTATATTAAAATTTAAATTATTTTTCTTATAATTCTCTGTTGTTATTCAGAGAATTGCAAGATGTTACTGTGTGGTTAATTTAACACATACTTTTAAGTTTCAATGGGTAAAATAATCAAAACTCTTTAACCTACTGGACGAACTACCTGCTCTGTTTTTGAAAGAATTGAGATTGCATTCTATTAAAGTTTGATTTCTATTGATTTTTTTTGTTATTACAATTACTACTTAAATTCTTACTACGTTATCAGAATACAAATAAACTGGAAAATGTTATACCTGACTCAGAAAGTAGCATGTATAAAAGGCAAGCCACAAATATATCTGATATAATAAGATGTTTAGAAAATGTCCATGTGAGGTTAAAAAATTTGAAAAGTGACTTATACAAAAGTTACTTATCAGTACTGTTTTAATAAAGACAAACTGTGTTAACTTTTAAAACACAGGATATGTTTCTTTTTATATTAATAATTTGCTTAAATTGCCTTTGGCCCTTTTTAATGTTGATATGAAAATTTTAATTCCAGTTAAAGATAGTGAATTGTACACGCATTCAATAACTCTCACAAAACATTAAAGGAAGTTTTCAAGAAGTAAAACTACAAGAATGTGGAGAACTAGATAATGGATTACAAAAGAATAACAAAATTTGGAAGCTAGAAAGCAGATGGATATATGTTACCTGTATTACAGCTGAATTCCAAATTGATAATGAGGAAATGTAAGAAATTAATCCAACATCTATTTTAGAAAGCTTTAAAAGCCTAAGAATTGGGTGGCACAAGATGCTTCTCAATACAGAGATGAAGAAGGAGTACTTTTTAAACAAGAAAGATCAGCTAAGAGCTGTTTGAATTGCCCCTTAGTCACCCTAACAGACAAGGGGCATATTCTGTGAGAAGGAGAAAACAGGTTTGGTTCAGGGTATACCTCACACTGTTCATTCACGTTGAAACAGGAAGAGTAAGACACCTGAATCCTGGAAGCTAAGACCCCATGTCTCTAGTTTACTTTCCCTATTCAGTTCCAGGAGAACATCAATAACTATGACTTACCTCCAGGAAAGAGAAGGTAAAAGCAATCTCTGGAAAACCTGCACTGCCCAGGAAAGGATCTAAAGTGACTGATGTTGGATTTCTCCCAGTGAAATGTTCAGTCAGATCACCCCCTTGTTAAGGTCTCCCTATAATGAATCTCAGAACTGGCACCCACCAACAACCAACAGCTTGCTTTTTTAAAAGACAATATTTTGTTTTGAAACAAAATTTGTTTCCCCACTCTTAAATATAAGCAAAATCACTAGGATCATCTATTTGAGAAAAGTCTATCAATGTGAAAATCTTAAGGCCAAAACAAAACAGAAAATAAAAACAAACAAAACATGGAAGAAACAGACAATTAGTGGAAAATAAAACTAAAAAAAAAAAAACAAAACAAAAAAAAACTATTATTTTACCTTTAGAGAGACTATATATTACTATCCTGAAACAAAAAGAGGCTGCTTTATAAAGTGGAATATTTAGAAAACAAAAAAGGGCCCTTGGAAATGAAAACTATCATATAACTAAAATATTCAAACTGGGGATTGGAAAGCAAAATTAAGGGAATCTATCAGACAGTGGAGAAAACATTTCAAGAAGGGAAGGGGAAAAAAAAAAAGAAAATTAGAGTTTAATCTAGGAGGTCCATTGTCTAAATCTACAGGTGTTTCAGAATGAACAGAGAAAAGACAGGGCAGAAAATTATTTTTTTTAAAAGTAACTTAAGAATATGTACCAGAAGTGTGGGTAATGATTTCTAGATTAAAAGCTTGTCTCTAGGGCCATGTGCAGTGACTCATACCTATAATCCCAGGGTTTTGGGAGGCCAAGGTGGGAGGATCACTTGAGGCCAGGGATTCAAGACAAGCCTGGGCAAAATAGGAAACCCCTGTCTTTATAAAATTTTATTTAAAAAATAGCCATGTATGGTGGCATGCACCCGTAGTCCTAGCTACCCGGGAGGCTGAGGTGGAAGGATCCCTTGAGCCACGGTGTTGGAGTCTGCAGTGAGCTCTGTTCATGCCGCTCTACTCTAGCCTAGATGTATAGACCAAGACTCAGTTTCTCTAAACAAAACAAAACAAAACATAAAAGAAGAAGAAAGAGAAGAAAAGGTTGTTGTCTCTCTAGCATGAGGAATGAAAATAGAATTGTGTCAAACAATTTTATCACAAATTTAAAACCACTGGAAAGAAAAAAAAGTCTATATTAGTTTACTTTTGCTGCTATAAAAGATTACCACAACTTAATGGCTTAAAACAACACAAATTTATTATCTTATCATAATGGAAGTTGGGTTTCTGAAATGTATCTCATTAGGCCAAAAATCAAGTGGTCAGCATTGATGTGTTTCTTTGTGGAAAGTCTAAGGGGGAATCCATTTTCTTATGTTTTTTGTTTTTTTTTTTCTTTTTCTTTTTCTTTTTCTTTTCTGGCTTCTAAAACCTACCTGCTGTCCTTAACTATGGCCTTCCTCCATCATTCAAGCCAGCAATGACCAGTCAAGTGTTCCTCACACTGCATCATTCTAACATTGACATGTATTTCTCCTTTCACTTATAAGGACCCTTGTGATTACATTGGGCCCATTTGGGTAATCCAAATCATCTCCTCATCTCAATGTCAGCTATTTAGCAATGTTAGTTCCATCTGCAACTGTAATTTCCCCTTTCCTTGTAATATCACATATTTCTAGG
The DNA here is from genome assembly GCF_003255815.1 of Theropithecus gelada. NCBI lineage: Eukaryota > Metazoa > Chordata > Mammalia > Primates > Cercopithecidae > Theropithecus > Theropithecus gelada. The sequence goes on along the minus strand of NC_037680.1, from coordinate 20,463,150 downwards.
TCCCAGGGACTAAGATATGGGCATCTTGAGGGGGAAGGGCATTATTCTATCCACCACAATATCCTTCAAGTTCCCAGTTAGAAAAATACTAGTCTCTCATAAATGATTAATAATCATGTATTTATTCATAATTCATTTATTTCATAAGTATCTATATAATGTATCATGCTGAAGACACTGTGAATACAGTGGAAAAAAATCAGACTCTCTGCCCTTAGGGAGCAGAGACACATTTCAATGGAGGAGAGACAGAAAATAAATAGATAAAAAGTTAAATATATAACATATATGAGAATACGTGCTGAGAAGAAAAAATAAAGGAAGAAAGGAGAATAAGGAATCTCAGATTTGGGTTGTAAAATTTACGTAGAGTGACCACAGGGTTCCTCAGTGAAAACTCAATATTTGAAGAGCCAACTAGGTGATTATCCAGGGAAAGAACACTTGAAACAGGGAAAACACCTACGCCAAAGGCCAAGAGAGGAGAGCATGCCTAGTTTACTTAACAAAAGGCAAGGGAGACATTGTGACTAGAGCAGACAAGTGAATGAAAGTGGAGTAGCAGATGAATTCAGAATGATAACAGGACCTTGTTATGTAGGACCCTGTAGACCTGTGTTAGGACTTTGGCTGTTACTAAGTGAGATGTGAATGAAGAGAAGATTTTAAGGAGAGGAGGGACATAATTTTATTTAAATTTCAATCAGGGTTTCTATTTCAGCCAAGAGGACATGACAGAGATGAGATTTACCCTTTTACCTAAAACAAGGAAACAATGGCAAAACACAAAATGCATGAAACAAGGGTTTTCAAGACATTGGGCATTGGGTAACAAAGGGCAATGTTTCCTGAAAGATAGGAAACAAATGAGGTGAGCACTTGCTCGCCTCAGATATTGTCTGAAAAAACTTTCCAGACCGAGGCACAGGGAGGTTCTGCTAGGCAGACCCCAGGTGTCTTCCTGAGCCAAAGACAGAGAGAGAGCTGGGAATTCTGGGAGGTCCAGGTGGCTAGAATTCCCAGGGAATGGTTCTCAATAGGAAGGAACCAAAAACAACCTTGGAGATCTGCAGAACATTTTCTTCTATTATTCAGATGAGAACAATAATGAGCACATGCTTATAACAAAACTGTACAAGACCAGGTAAAAAGCAATCTGCAAGGATTAGAGGAGAAAATTTACAGAGCTCAAAGGAGACTGGACATAGTGCCTCTTCCCATCAGCCAGAGTGATTCACACATCATAAAGTAAGATTATCAGAAGTGCTTTGCATCATTAATGTGGAAAAATTAGATCTAGCCTGAAATGCTGTTCTGGTTCTATCAAACAAAGCTGAACATAAAGACCAGAAAGATTCACGCTGTTTCTAAATAACGGCTTCACAAAACAAAGCTCAAAAATAATTAAAGGCCCACAAAAATATTTAGCACACAAAAGCTTGAATACCATTATTTTGTGTTCAATCAAAAATTGACAGTCAATCAAAAAAGCAAGGAAATGTGATTCATACTGAGGACTAAAATTCTGTTGAAACTGACACAGATGATAGTAGTAGTAGACAAGGCTATTAGAATAATTCTTGTAACTGTATTTCATAAGTTCAAGAAGCTACAGGAAAGATTGGATATGTTAAGTAGAGATAAAGAAATTATGAAAAGACCTAAATAGAACTTCTAGTGATGAAAACAACAATGCTGAAATGAAAACTCCACTGCATGGGAATAATGGACGATTATACATTTGGAATAGAAGATTAGTAAATTTAAAGATGTAGTGATAGAAATTCAAAATGAAACAGAGAAAATGTGACTTAAAAAATATGAATCATTAAGAATGTTGAATATCGGCCCCCACTCTCTTCTGGCTTGTTGGGTTTCTGCAAAGAGATCCGCTGTGAGTCTCATGGGATTCCCTTTGTGGGTAACCCGACCTTTCTCTCTGGCTGCCCTTAACATTTTTTTCCTTCATTTCAACCTTCGAGAATCTGACGATTATGTGTCTTGGAGTTGCTCTTCTCAAGGAATATCTTTGTGGTGTTCTCTGTGTTTCCTGAATTTGAATGTTGGCCTGTCTTGCTAGGTTGAGGAAGTTCTCCTGGATAATATCCTAAAGAGTGTTTTCCAACTTGGTTCCATTCTCCCTGTCACTTTCAGGTACAACAATCAACGTAGGTTTGGTCTTTTCACATAGTCCCATATTTCTTGAAGGCTTTATTTGTTCCTTTTCATTCTTTTTGCTCTAATCTTGTCTTCATGCTTTATTTCATTCAGTTGTTCTTCGATCTCTAATATCCTTTCTTCTGCTTGATCAATTCGGCTATTGATACCTATGTATGCTTCACGAAGTTCTCGTGCTGTGTTTTTCAATTCAGTCAGGTCATTTATGTTCTTTTCTAAACTGGTTATTCTAGTTAGCAATTCCTCTAGCCTTTTTCGAGCTTCTCAGCTTCCTCGCGTTGGATTAGAACATGCTCCTTTAGCTGGGAGGAATGTGTTATTGCCCACCTTCTGAAGCCTACTTCTGTCAATTTGTCAAACTCGTTCTCCGTCCTGTTTTGTTCCCTTGCTGGCGAGGAGTGGTGATCCTTCAGAAGAGAAAAGACATTCTGGTTTGTGAAATGTTCAGACTTTTGGTGCTGGTTTGCCCTCATCTTTATGGATTTATTTACCTTTATTCTTTGCTGTTGGTGACCTTCAGATGGAGCTTTTGCATGGTCATCCTTTTTGTAGATGTAAATCTAACAGTATCAGCAATCACATGGAATATAAATTGTCTAAATATTTTAATGAAAAGGCAGAGATTGACAGATTGGATAAAGAAGGTAAGAACCAATTATATGATCCCTAACAGGAAATCTACCTGAAATATAAAAGCACAAATATGAAAGGTTAAAAGTAAAAGCATATATGCCCTGTGTATGTATAAAAATAAGATAACACTAATGAAAAGAAATCAACGTACCTTTCTTAACATCAGATAAAGTAGATTATAAAGTAAAGAATATTACTAACAATAAAGAACTTCATTTCCTAATGATAAAGAGGTCAGTTCTTCAAGAGAACATAATTTTAAATATCTATACACCTAATAACAGAGCTTCAAAACACACACAATGAAAACTGAATGAACCCTGAAGCAGAAATAGAGAAATTAATAATTACCATTAGAGACCTCAAACTCATTTCTTCATAATTTTTAGAAAAGGCAGAATATCAGTAAATACTTGATCAACACTATCAACCAAATTAATCTGTTACATTGACAGAACATTGCACCAAATGACAGCAGAATATACATTCTTTCAAGTGCACAGGAAATATTTCCCAAGATTTTCCATGCTCTACATCATAAAACAAGTTTTAACAAATTGAAAACAATTGAAGTCATACAAAGTATTTACATTGAAATTCAATTAGAAATCATAACAGATCCTTGGAAAATTCTCAAATTTTTGAAAACTAAATAGGACATCTATATATAACTCTTGGGTGAAAGAAGAAATCAAAGAAGTCAGAAAATATGCCAGTTAATAGTTATGTTAGAAATGAGAAAGGTCTAAATAAACAACATAGTACTCATCTTAAGAAACTAAGAAACGAAGAAAAAATGAAAGCCCAAAGAAACATAGTATAAGAAATAACAGCGATTAGAGCTGAAATAAATGAAATAAATCAGAAAAACAATAAAGAGAATGGGTGAAATCAAAGCTGTTTTTTTAAGAAGATCAATAAAATTAATAAAGCTCTAGCCAGACTAATTATGAAAAAGAGAAGGAAGATAAAAATTACCAATATCAGGAAACTGAAGGGAAGAACAATAAAGACTGAATGTATATTAAAAAGATAATAGGAGAACATTATAAACAGCACTAATCAGCAGATATGATGAACTTAATTGAAGTCAAAAAATATTTTAAAAGACACAGCACCAAAGCTCACTCAAGAAATAGATGACTTGAATAGCCCTATATCTGTTAAGGAAATGTAATATGTAACCAAATATCCTCCATAAAGAAAACTTAAAGCTTAGATGGCTTCACTGGAAAATTCGAACAAACATTTATAAAAAAGTATTACCAAATATACACAAACGCTTAAAATATTAAAGAGGAGGGAGTAGTTATTAATTTATTCTATAAGGCCAACATTGATCTGACACTAAAATGTCACATGCATAAAAGAAAAACAGAGATCAATATCTTTCATGAATATATATGCAAAAGTTCTTAAAATTTAAGCAAATCAAATCAAACATATATTTTAAAAGGATAATACATCTTGTCCAAGTGGAGGTATCTCAGAATGTAAGTTTGATTAAATATTCAAACAGTAGTCAGTGTAATCCCACATATTAACACAGAAAGAAACTAGTATTTCCTTCTCAATTGATATAAAAAAGAATTTGAAAATATTTAACCTCTATTTCTTATCAAAACTCTCAACAAACTAAGAATAGAAGGAATTTTCCTCAACCTGATATGGGGCACTTGGAAAAACCTAAACTAATGTCATAATGGCATAATGCTTTCTCTCGAAGGTCAGGAAAAAGCAATGGTGTCGGCTCTCACCACTTCTGTTCACCTTTGCATGAGAAAGTCTAGCTAATGCAAAACAGGTAAGCAACAGGAAGAAAAACTATCTAAATTTAAAAGGAAGAGGTAAAACTCTTTTTATTTGCAGATAACATTGTAGTTTATCTGGAAAAAATCTGAAATCTACAAAGAAAAGTTTCTAAGCTTCTAGTACTAATAAGAGAGTTTAGCAAGAATTCAGGCTAGTATATATAAATCTTTTTCTTCTATGTAATGACAGCACTCAAACAAAATTGAAAGAAAATGAAATACCATTTACAAAACCATAAAAATAGGGATAAATTTGTTCAAAATATGTACAGGAACTATAGATTAGAAACTAACAAACATTGCTGAGAAAGATTAAAGAAGACCTACAAAAATAGAAAGATATATTCATGGATCAGAAGCCTCAATATTGTTAAGATGTCAATTTTTTTTCCATATTAATCTATAGATTCAATACAGTACCTATTTAAACCCAAGGAAATTTTTTATTGCTGATAGAAATTGACAGGATGATACTAATATTTATATACAGATGAAAAAGACCTAGAATAGTCAAAGCAACTTTGAAAAATGCAGTGTTTGAGGACTAACACTGTCTAACCTCAAGAGTTATAATAAAGCTACAAGTAATTAAGTCTGCGAGATACTGGTTTCAAGATTGACAAATAGATCAGTGAGTCAAAATACAGAGTCCAAAATGCATCCACATATATGTCAATTAATTTTTGACAAAAATGGAAAGACAGTTGAGGGAAAAAGAGTAGTCTTTTTGAAAATAATACTAGAATAATTGAATATCCATAGAGAAAAGGTGAATTTTGATTCTTACCTCACCCTATATACTTATAATAACTTGTTAAAAATCTCTGAATTCCAATTAAGATTATAATTTGTTGAATAATAAAATAATCTGTAGCAACATTAAAATATCTTTTAAAAATACCTTTGTTGCTCATCCATCCATTTAGTAACTATTTATTAAGAAATACTTGCCAAGTTGTGTAAATGACAATATAATTCAACAGTGAACAAGACAGATACAATCTCTTGACCTTATTGGCTGATGATGGGGTATATATCTTACATTTTCTCGTAAGTAAAAATTAAGTGTCTTTATGAATAAACCTTCCTATAATAACATAGGATTAAAATATACTCAAATTTCACATGAAAATATATGTGCATCCTCAGCAAGCATGCGTATATAGTATGTATATTATCAGTATAAATATATACAAGTATATAATTGTGATAACTGTAAGTGCTTGAGTGGGTAGTGAGCTGATCAGAGGGATGACATTACTACACACTGTTTTCTCCTCTTCTCTTTCTCTCTTTCTCTCTCTCTTTCTCCCTCCTTCCCTTCTTTCCTTCCTTCCTTCCTTTTTTTTTTTTTGACAGAGTCTTGCTCTGTCGCTCAGGCTGGAGTACTGTGGTGTGATCTTGGCTCACTGCAAACTCCGTCTCCTGGGTTCACGCCATTCTCCTGCCTCAGCCTCCCGAGTAGGTGGGACTACAGGTGCCTGCCACCACGCCTGGCTAAGTTTTTATATTTTTAGCAGAGACGGGGTTTCACCATGTTAGTCAGGATGGTCTCCATCTCCTGACCTCGTGATTCGCCCGCTTTGGCCTCCCAAAGTGCTGGGATTACAGGCGTGAGGCACCATGCCCGGCCTCTTTCTTTCTTTTTTAGATATAAGGTCTCACTATATTGTCTAGATTGGAGTGAAGTAGTGTGATCATGGCTCACTACGGCCTTGAACTCCCGAGCTCAAACAATCCTCCCACCTCAGCCTCCCAAGTATTTTGTAGTAGAGGTATGCACCATGACACCTGCTAATTTTTAAATTTTTGTTGTAGAAACGAGCGTCTGTCTATGTCTCCTAAGCTGTTCTCGAACTCCTGGCCTCCAGCAATTCTCCCACCTTCGTTTCCCAAAGTGTTGGGATATAAGCGTGAGCCACCACACCCAGTCACACACAGTTTGAAGCAGTTTTCAGCAAAGAGACCATAAGTACTTCTATCTGGTTATATTTAAAAATGTGTGTTCTACATCCCAAGACAGTGTATAGTTTTTTACAGGCCTTATATTAAGGAAATTAAATTATATAGCACTTCATATTTGTTTGCTAACAGTACTCAGTTGCATATATGTAATTTAAATGCATTATAATAACTATATGGATAAACTGACCAGGTGGAGTGGCTCATGTCTGTAATCACAGCATTTTTGGAAGGCCAAGGTGGGTAGATCACTTGAGGTCAGGCGTCTGAGAACCAGCCTGGCCAACATGGTGAAACCCTGTCTCTATAAAGATACAAATAAATTAGCCAAGCATGGTGGCACACACCTGTAGTCCCAGCTACCTGGGTGGCTGAGGCACAAGAATTGCTTGAACCCAGGAGGCAGAGGTTGCAGTGAATGGATATTGAACCAGGGAGACTCCCTCTCAAAAATAAACAAAAAACAGACTTTATGGAGAAGCTAATAAAACAATAAAACAACCTGTGAGTAGTTGAGGGAAAGTTTATATTGTAAGTTCATTTGATGTTCATAGATGGTAAGGCCAAATCTTGTTTCAGTGATTGAGTTTAATGCCATGTTTCTTTGAACAAAGATAAATTATAGAATTTTGAAATGACATAGTTTATCTGAATAATTTAGACTTCAAAATAGTACAAAAATAAACTTTGACCCCCCCACAATGTAATCATGCAAACTCTACTTCTACTTTTAGTTTGGTGGACATTTCAAGTCTTTGATTAATCATAGAATCATCGAGTGAAAGGTATACTCTCATGTTAACTCCATTGTGCTTCTTTTTATTTTTTATTTTTTGAGACAGGGTATCACTCTGTTGCCCAATGTCTCTGTCATGCAGTGGCACGATCATAGCTCACTGCAACCTCTGCCTCCCAGGGCTCGAGCCCAGAGCTTCTCACCTCCGCCTAGTGAGTAGCTGGCCTTACAAGTGACCACCACCGCTCCCAGCTAATTTTTTTTTGTTATTTTTTTGGTAGAAATGGGGTTTTACCATGTTGCCCAGGCTGGTCTTGAACTCCGGGGCTCAAGTGATCTATCCACCTTCGCCTCCTAAAGTGCTGGGATTACAGGCATAAGTCACCATGTCCGGCCCCATTATGCTTTTTTTTTTTTTTTTTAAGTTAAATGTTTGAAGATGCTTAACTAAGATTTAAAAGTAGTATGTATTGTGTACCTATTCTGTATACTCACTCACAGAGAGAGAGAGAGAAAGCACAAATTATGAGTGTAGCTCTATAAATTTTCACAAAATGAATACATCTGTAACTATGACACAGATTAAGAAATAGACTATTACCAATACACCTGAATACTGATTCCTGCCTTCCCCCAGTACCTACCCGCTGCTGGTTCCAGGAAGAAGACGACAGGTATGTGAAGCACACCAAGGCAAAACAGCCAAGACCAGCCTAGATCAAATGACTCCCAGATGAATGATTGAGCTCAGAACAAGATCAGCAAATCCACATAGCCATCCCCTGCCTAACCTCTAGGACCTCACATGGAAAAGTAACAAACACATAATGCCACTGAAGTTTTGTTGCTGATGGAACAAATACACACATCATCTCTATCTCCTGGAATAGTGTACAATAGAGAAATTGAGATCATGAAATTTGTTGCATTAAAAAAGAGGCTGACATCTAGAGCTCTGATGACACAGTGGCATTGAAAAGAAATAAGCTAAACTGAATTCCTGGAAGGACAGCACTAATCATCCTACGATGTTACTCTTAGAAACTAAGATAAATAGATCTAGAACTCATGAAGTTGACATTGGTTTTTGGCGGGAATATATTTACTAAAGTGTATGTATTTAATTCACTTAGATTTTGTGGATGCCAATCCAGAGGTGGTATGAAACCACGCCTGCAGGAGCAAAGAGCAGCAAGTATTGAATAACGAGGTCAGCAAAGTTTCATAACATAAGCAATTAAAGGAAAACTAAAGTTCTTTTATTTTCATTAAAATTGCGCCTGTACAAAATTGTAATCTGAGGTCTGTGTCATTCTGTTTACCCTGATAGTAATGACCTGCCAAATTTTCTCATCCTTGGGAAGATTTTCACCACTCTGGAAACTTATCTCTCTTTGAGGATTCACTTTATTTTTGTATGCAGAATAAATTTGTTGACAGTAAAAACAGGTTTCATGGAATAGAATTTACATTTTTATTATAGTTTGTCATTTATTCTTCCTAAAAGTATACTAAATGACCAGTTAAGATTTTTCTGAAGATCTGGAAATTTCTTAGCTTGCCCAATGTAAAACAGCAAGGAAGTATCAAAGCTGGTATTATAGCTCAGACCTTGTGGGTTTAAGTTGAGGTTATTTCTGTCACATATGGGTAAGATGTCAATCATTTAGTGAATTACCTTTTTGCCATAATGTATTGCCACTTATTCTGAAGATTGCAACCAAAGCTGTGAGTAGTTGCAGAAAATTCAGACATCCATGGTAGGCCAGTGATAGACAGAATGATATTGGGTTATGATACCTTTTTTTTTTGAGATGGAGTCTCGCTCTGTTGCCCAGGCTGGAGTGCAGTGGCACGATTTCGGCTCACTGCAAGCTCCGCCTCCTGGGTTCACACCATTCTCCTGCCTCAGCCTCCCATGTAGCTGGGACTACAGGTGCCCGCCACCATGCCCAGCTAATTTTTTTGTATTTTTAGTAGAGAGGGGATTTCACCATGTTAGCCAGGATGGTCTCGATCTCCTGACCTCGTGATCCGCCCACCTCGGCCTCCCAAAGTACTGGATTACAGGCGTGAGCCACTGCACCCAGCCTCCCGGGTTATGATACCTTTCAATGACCTTAACATTTTGATTATGCAGGATAATAATGCTGACTGCTATCATAAACATCCTTCCAAATATTATTAGTTTTACACAAAGTTTATATCTATGCAGTTGAGGCAGTTCCTCCTTTAAATAATGACTCAGGGTCCAAGATCTTTCCATCTTATGATGCTGACATCTTTTAAAAATGGCAGTAGAAGAGGAAAGGTTCATGGATAATCCCATGAATGGTTTTGTGGCAAGGCCTGGATGAAGCTCACATCATTTCCATCTGCATTTGTTGGGGATGAGTTATGTGTTCCCTACTTAAGTACAAGAAAAGCTAAAAAATGTAGTGCTGCTATGTAACTAGGAAAAGAGAATTATATTATTTAACACCTGGCCAGTTTCCACTGTGTCACTGAAACATGAAGAGAAGTGTATTAAATTGAAAAGAAAGCAAAGCATTGTAAGACATAAAAACAGTGAGTCATACAGCATAGCGAGAGGGAGGGAAAGGGAGAGAAGACGTTTAGATCTAGGCCGATCTCTGTTTCTTTAATGAGGAGGAACTGGAAACTGATCTGAGAAATGTGTGTACGTGTAAAATTTTCTTAACTTTGTTTTTATACAGTTCAAGATAAAAAAAAAAAAATCCCTGTAGGAATTATTAGAGATAACTGAAGTGAGAATCTCATACATGGTTATGAAATTCAATATTCAGATGCTCAGAATGGCTCAAATTAGGCATTGTTGAAAGCTGCTCATTTCTATCTGGATATATGCTAAACACTACTTCATCTGCAGATTAGCCTGTGCTTGTTTCCTAAAATGTACAAGGGAGATACCAATCATACCTAACTCATAGTGACAGCTATGGATTAATACATGTAACTCATCTATAAATGCTATCTTTTTCTTATATTTGCCATGATTTATCATGTTAGAACTGAAAATCTAGATCATTTTCATCACTGGATTATTTTAAGCACCTGGGTTTGGTTTGTCTGTGCAGATCAAAACTCAGCAATAATACATACTTATTTGCATATCTGTGGCCAAACTCTTCTCTTGAGTTTGAAATGTTTCTTCAGTAATTTTTTAAAGTTCCTGTTTTTTGTTGTTCTTTTTTTTTTTTTTTTTCCTGTTTGAAATGACATCTAGACCAGAGGCAAAACTATTTGAGTCATGGCAACTTAAAACAAGTATTACTGAAAGATGACTACTTTTCAAGGGGTATTGACTGCTTAAATTCCCTTCCTTGATGAATACTAGAGAGCTAGGATAATTTGAAGATTATATTACCTTTTCTTTGGTGGGTCAGCAATAAAATTATGATAATGAAATAGCTTGGAGTCCCTCATTACAGAGATCACTTAAATTAGTGAAGTACTGCATAAAACCTTTTAGAACATTTGTAATGGTATGTATATAGTAATCTTTTATTTATATCAGGGTCACTGCATTTATTAAAGGCATTTTTGTTTGTATAAGAATTGTATAGAAGAGTTAAAACAGCTTTTAGTATATTGACAATAGCATTATTCTTGCTGCTTCAGAGGCCTCATTTTCTAAAGATTTATGTACCTTTTTCTCACTCTTATGTGAAGAAAAGCAAGGAAATTGTATGCTGAGACTTTGAAATGTGTTGAACAATTCGAAAAAGAATTGATATAGTCAGCAAACAGGGCTGCCTGGTGCTTCTCACATGAGGCTTGTAATAAAATTGGCTACCAAATTGCAAGTAATCAGAAGAAATAGACTTGATTGTTCTTTCCACTTTAACAGGCATATTCCAAACTATTCAAAAGTTGAAGGTGATTTTTCTTCAGTCAAACCTATATAAAAAGCACAGAAGTTAGTTACTCACAAAACTATAAATGATATGGGTGATTAAAGAAGATGGCTAGAGGTGTGAGAAGCTTTATATTGTGGTTATTTTTACCATTAAACTATGTTTCTCTCACTTCTAAGTGGGAGCTAAACAATGGGTACACATGGACATATAGAGGAGAATGAGAGACACCTAGAGACTCCAATGGTAGGGAGGTTTGGAGGGGGACGAAGGCTGAAAAATTACTTGTTGGGCACAATGTTCACTGTTCAGGCGATGAGTGCACTAAACACCCAGCCTTCACCACCACACAGTATGTCCATATAACAGATCTGCACTGTCTGCACTGGTGCCCTCTAAATCTGTTAAAAAAAAAAAAAAAAGGAAAAAAGGAAAGAAAAGAAATTAAAGAGAAAAATAGCCCCAAACTATGACTCTTCTCAGGGCCAAATGATTTGAAAGAAAATCTTTTAGCATGATTAACTTCATGTTGAAATGACGCCACATTCAAACTGAGACTGGTTTTGCCAGTGGTTAGAGCATCTACAAGGAGTGCTGACTTGTATCACTAACCATTCCTGTTGCTCTCTGCTTATGATTATTTCTGCAAGGCTCTGCAGCTTTTTGAGAGAAGTACTATTATCATCTCTCTTTTCCAGATGAGAAAACTGAGGTAATGAGGGATGTTTAACTTGTTGACTGGCATACATCTAGCATATGGTAAAGCCAAGTTTTAAACGCAACATATAATAAATGAAAAACCTAAAATGGTCTCAAGACTTAATCTCTATTCCATCATAGGCCCAGAGTATTGACTTTAGAAAGTTCATTATATGTTCAATTAAAGTCAGTGGTTTTGAAAGCTTTTTTTTTTTTTTTTTTTTTTTAAGCGTTACCCCAAGCAGTAGTGAGATGACAAACATAAAGAAGCAAGATCCCTGCCCTTGAATCACTTGTAGTCTAATTAGGGCAAAAAATTATAGACATAAAATGTAGAGTAAAACAATATATTTTTTGAAGAAAAAATCATATAAAAAGACCAGAGGAAGCATGTTAAGTCTGAGCCTGGAGTTCAGGGAAAATTTTCTGGAAAGTAGAATGATTCCTGTCAGTTCTGAAGAATAAAAGGAAGTTAGTCAAGTGAAGAAGGGAGGAGAAATACATTCTCACGGAGAGAAAAAGCAAGCAAGCATCAAGAGTCATGAAGGCTTGTCATATCCTATGAATGGCAGGCTGGTCAACATTAGGGAGAAAAGACATGAGAAAAGAAGCTGGATATAGAGACAAGAGCAAGGAGAGTCATGAAAGGTCTTTTACACCATGAAAATAAGCCGTCATGTTACCTGCTAGAGCAAGGAGGAACTTTGGGTGCTTTAAATGGAGATGTGACAGAGTAAGATTTTCGTTTTATATAGATCATTGTAGCAGCAAATTACAACAGATTTGAAGAGGGCAAAACTGACCCCACAGATCATTCAGAAGGCTTTGGAAACAGTCTAGATAAGAAATGAGGAAGATAAAAACTAAAGCAACTAGTTCTGACTCCAGGTTGGATAGAATACAGATACTTGCTTCACTTACTCTTTCTGAATGCAGGTATAAAATCTGGACAGAAAGAATAGAACAGCTCATTAGGACTCTGATACATATGTAGGAGCAGTTGTATTGAAGTGGAAGACCGTAATTCAAAGTGCTAATGAATCTTTGTAGTTGACCACTTTTTCCTTCCAACAACCCCTGACCTGACCTCAATGCGGCACGGAGCCATATGATGCAGTCAGAAAGAGCTCTAGAAGAAGCCCCTGGTTCTTGGTAGAGAAGTGGGAAAGGGTACTCCCAAGTCTCAGAGGGCAGAAATCTGCTTTCTTCTGCTTCCTCTTTTCTCTATTATCTGTGTCTTAGCTCCTAATTGAGCTTATGGTGGCAGTGGCTTCAGTGGTAATGGGATCCCACAGAAACCAAAACTCTGAGGGACCTTAGGTTCCAAGAGGTTGGGTTATTTTTTGAGAATGGAGCTAATACAATATCAACCAGTTCTGACTGGTCACTGGGTAGTACACATGCAGAACAGGTCTGAACAGCATTTCAAAGGCTTCAAAATGACATTACGACCACACTCAACAGGAGGCAAATTGGAACGTGTGGCCTGAACCAGGTTGATTACCTGCTAGCATTAAAATATCAGCATCCTCCATAGAACTTAAAATAAGATTCAGCACTTCATAACATAATACTGAAAATATACCAGGCCCAATTCAAGATGATTTGGCATACAAAGAACCAAGAATATCTCAATTCTTTTGTCGCACATATCACATGTTGTCATTATTTGTCAAAGATTTTAGGTGGCTTTTAAAATATATTTAGCAATAAATTATAAACATTCTTGAAGTGAATAGAAAGTTAGAAACTCTTACCACAGAAATAGAAGATAAAAAGAAATAAATGGAAATTTTAAAACAATAATGCAAAAACCAAATTAACAACTTATTGGTTGGGCTTAATAGCACAATGAAGTTGACAGAGGAAAGAATTATAACCTGGGCAAAATATTCAGAGGCATGACATAAATAGCCGATCTATTAAAGAAAAAATTTAAAATGATTGTTTTGCAAGACACTGTTTAGAGTGTTAACAGTATAAAAAATAATAAGCTACAGACTGGAACAAAATATTTGCAAATCCCATGTCTGACAAAGGACTTACTTTCAGAATATATAAAGAAATCTCAGAATTCAACAGTAAGATAATAAATCACTAAAATGTTATTAAAAGAGGATGCTACCATATGACTTGCACAGAAACATAATCAAAGACAACATTAGAATGCTAAATAGCACATGAAAAGATATTCAACATTGTCAACTATTACGGAGATACAAATAAAAACAGGATGATATACCACTATAAACCAATTAGGCTTGCTAAACTAAGAAAAACAATCTGATAACATCAAATGGTGGCAAAGATGCAGAGCAACTGAAACTCATCTTTTGTTGGGAGGAATGGAAAATGGTTCAGCCACTCTGGAAAACAGTTTGGCAGTGTTTTTTAGACATTTAAATGCACAGTTATCATGTGTCCTAGCAATTCCAGACCTGGACATTTACCCTAGAAAAATAAAACTTTTGTTTACCCAGAAGCCTGTACATGAATGTTTACAGTAACTGTACTCATAACTAACAAAACTGGACATAAGCCAAATGCCTTTCAATGGATAAATTAATAGAAGCACATCCATGTAATAGAATTTGACCCAACAATTAAAAGTAATGAACTGTTGATAGACATAACATGGTGCTCCTGAAGGCATGCTGCATCATAAAGGTCAGTCTCAAATGTTTTATACTGCATACTTTCCTTTTGTATGACATTTTCAAAGAATTATAGTGAAGAAGAAATCAAATCAGTGGTTGATAGTGATTAGGATTAGGGAGAAATTATGAATAGAAAGATATAGCTCAAAGGAATTTTTGGAGTGATGTAATTATTCTCCATCCTGGTTATAGTGATGGTTACATCAATTTATGCAAGTATTAAAATTAATAGAACTATATAGCAAAAACATAATTTTCAATATAATTTAAAACACAAAAATGAGAAAAAATTAAACTGTAAGAGTTAAAATTTTTAAGCAAACTTGACAAATATGCTTATTAGATTCATGAAAGTAAGACAGTAAGGAAAAAGGGATTTGCAATGATTTTGACTTAGGTGATTAAGCAAAAAGCAGTGACCTCATAATACAGAAAGAGGAACAGATTTTGTGGGGAAATAATGAATTCAGTTTTGAATGCATGGAGTTTGAGGTATCCATTATACATACAGGACAATAGTAAAAGTCATAAAGGGAGAGCAAGACAACTTGTGGCCTAGGAGGTGCAGTAAGCTTATAATTCTGGGGAACATCACCATTTAAGAGACAGGAAGAAGCCAGGAGCCAAGGAAGTGACTGCAGAGTCATCCTACCATTTCCACTCTCACACATCCAGACTATTTCTGCTCCTGTTTTTGTTTTATTTGCTATTTATTTATTTTTGATTGGTCTGGGTTATTTCATTATATACTCCTTTACTTAAAGATCTTCTGAGGCTTTCATCATTTAAATGATAGATTTGAACTATCTGAGATAATATCGAGCCTAAACCACAATCCGAGACAAAGAAGCCACAAAGACAAGTAGAAGTGTATGTGTTAGTATCCTTCATATTATTTTACCAAAGTCAATCAATAACAAACACACTAACAATTTGGTGTCCTTGCCAACACTGTTTTTATTTATGTCTCTACGTGTGGATGTATTTTATTTAATACACAGGTGTGTACACACACCCACACGCGCGTGCATGTTTATCTCTCTCTTTTTCCTTCTCTGTGTCCCTTCCTTCCTAAAAAGTTCATAGAAATTCCACACTGTTGGCCAGGCATGGTGGCTCACGCCTGTAATCCCAGCACTTTGGGAGGCCAAGGCGGGTGGATCACGAGGTCAGGAGATTGAGACCATCCTGGCTAACACGGTGGAACGCCGTCTCTACTAAAAAAGAAAAATACAAAAAATTAGCTGCGCATGGTGTCGGGCGCCTGTAGTCCCAGCTGCTCGCGGGGAGGCTGAGGCAGGAGAATGGCATGAACCCGGGAGGCAGAGCTTGCAGTGAGCCGAGATCACACCACTGCACTCCAGCCTGGGCGACAGAGCGAGACTCCGTCTCAAAGAAAAAAAAAAAAAAAAAAGAAAAGAAATTCCACACTGTTCATGTTGCTTTCCTCTTTCCCTGAAGTCATGTAATACCTCTTGTCTGTGCTAGTTGTCTGAAAGTATTTGTAATCTAATTTTCATGAATTTATTTTTTATGTATTTATATATTATTTCACTGCCTCTAGTGGATTTTAAGGCCCCAAGAATAGGAATTATGCTTCTGTCATATCTGACGATGCTTGTATCTTATCTTGCTTAAAATTCTTCATCAGAGCTCCAGTTCTTGAATGAGAAATTCCAAATACCTTTGATGGCAGACAAGGTCCTTAGCTTGACCCTAAACTACTATCCATTCTTAACCCTCTCTATTTCAGCCTTCTCTGCCATAATAAACACCAATTATGCCAAATTAGTGGTCCTTAAAAAAATTATGATTTTCATGTCCCTGATATTTGTGTGTGTTGTTTATGTCTCTCTTTCCTAGTGAACTTCTGTTCAAAATAACTGATCCCTGATATTTGTGTGTTGTTTATGTCTCTCTTTTCTAGTGAACTTCTGTGCAAAATAACTGAACTCTTTTTTCTCATATAATAGTATTGTTCCTCCTTCTTGCTTCCACTTCATCTTGGGATAACCATTTATCATCTTGTACTGTGCTTTTACCTTTCTGTCTCTTTTCCCCATGATATTGTGAACTTGTAGTAGGAACTGGCTTTAACTCATCTTTGAAGCTGTAGTATTTATAGCTATTTCACTGCTGTGTTAAAAAAAGGATAGAAAGTAAATAGTTTTGAATAAGGAAATGAATTAATGCTTCTCTTCTCCTGCCTATCAATGTATCTTATTCAGTGTCTTACTCAACAATGAGCTAATTGAAGAAAGTATAAGATATGATAGAAAACTATCAAATCTCTCATGGAGATAGAAATTTGAGTTCAAATTCAACCTTATTAACAAGTAGCCTTAATCAGTAAACTTGATTTCTTTCTGTCTTTTTGAAAAAGAGTATGTACTGGGCCGGGCATGGTGGGTCACGCCTGTAATCCCAGCACTTTGGGAGCCTGAGGTGGGCAGATCATCTGAGATCAGGAGTTCAAGACCAGCCTAGCTAATATGACAAAACCCTGGCTCTACTAAAAATACAAAAATTAGCCCGGCATGGTGGTGGGCATCTGTAATCCCAGCTACTTGGGAGGCTGAAGCAGGAGAATCACTTTATCCTGGGAGGTGGAGATTGCAGTGAGCCGAGATGGCACTCCAGCCTGGGTGACAAAGCAAGAGTGTGTACCATATCACTGTTTCTAGGAAGTTCAGTGTGTTAGTCTGTTCTTGCACTACTATAAAGAAATGCCTGAAAGTGGATAATTTATAAAGAAAAGAGGTTCAGCTGACTCACAGTTCTACAGGCTGCACAGGAAGCATGGATGTGGAGGCCTCAGGGAGCTTAAACTCATGACAGAAGTCAAAACAGGAGTGGACATCTTCACATTGCTACAGCAGGAGGAAGTGGGGAAGGTGTCACACAGGTGTAAACAACCATATCTTGTGGGAACTCAATATTTTCAGAACAGTACCTGGAGGGATAGTTTTAAACCATTAGAAACTGCCCACATGATCCAGTCACTTCCCAGCAGGCCCCACGACCAACACAGAGGATTACAATTCGACAGGAGATTTGGGTAGGGATGCAGAACCAAACCATATCATTCAGTAACCACGTATGTTCATTCATTCTGTGGGATGTCAAAAGAGAAGCCACAGATAGACAGAAATATATCGTCTTGAGATTAGAGCTTTTACATTTTTATTTTAGCAGCAAACTTTTTTTTTTCATAATAAATCTGCCTTAAGACCCTAGTTTTGGGGGAAAAAAAAAAGATAAAAAAAAATTTCTGATGGAGGCCATGATTTTAAAAAGGAGATCAAGAATGTCATCATTTTAGACCCCTGCATACACACTCACACATAGATACACTCATATCACATACATATGCACACTCTGAGGCACTTCTGCAAAAATGTGAAGGAATATACATAACAAAATTCTCTTAGATGACAAAAAATAAAACACAAGACAAAACCTCTACAGGAAAGCAGTTGATAAAATAAACACTAAAGTTGGACTCAGAAAATCGGATTTATAACTTGGTACTAGTAAATTATAGTTGTATGACTTTAAATATTTATCTAACTATTTTAGCTTTACTTTAAAATGTTTAGATGGAGGTGGTGATGCCCACCTACAGGGCTGCTGTGAATCCTGAATGAAAGAGCAAACGTAATTTGTAAACTACAGAATAGTATACTATTACGAGCTACTATTTTTACTGTTATCAGGACTTGCACAGTATGTTTTCCATTTATTTAATGATTTTGTGTTGTGAATATTTGAAAACTATGATAAGAAGACATAGTGAAAGATGTATCTATTGGCTACTAATAGTAGTGTCCATGTTCTTTCAATTAAAAAAAGAAAAAAGGGAGCTGAAATATGGTAAATCGTGGGATCATAATCTCCGATTGCCTCGAAGAGGTAAATGATTCTACCATTTAATTAGAACTATCCTAATCCACAAAGTTAGAAGGATGAAATATTTCTATCTTAGTGCCATGGCATTTATCCCCTATTGAGTAACTATCATGATTCTCAAGCTGAATGTCAGTTGTAGAAACATGCTGCACTTAAAGTCATTTGTGTATATGGGAATGCTATGTTTTCAAGGATGAATGCTTATACTGTTAAAAATTAGTCTTCATGGGTATGAGTATACCATTACAAACCTGAAACAGAAATCAAATGTTATATTTGTGGGCTTTTGTTGACTTTGAAAACATCAAAAAAAAAAAAAAAAAGATTTTTAAAAAGTGAAGATTATGGGAAAACACAGATACTCCAAGAGCTGAAAAACAAATTATGCTACTAAGTAATATGAAAATCAAGGTGGTTTGCCTTCTAATGAATGAAAAAGAATGCAATGAAAAATAGAAAATCTGAAGTAAATCTCTGACTTTACCATGACTTGGTGATTATAATATTTTTTATAAAGATTATAAAATCTATAAAGATTACCGTGAAACATAATCTTTTTTTCATTTTTAAAGGAGAGATATGGAATACAAAAAGACTTTCAAGGGGAACATGCAGTAACTGTAACATTTTCCTTTAAATGTGTGTATATATATATTACATGTATATATATGTGTATATATATAATATATATACACATGTATATATATGTGTATATATATAATATATATATTACATGTATATATATTATATATATTATATATATATATTAAAAATAAGGCAAAACAAAAACAGAAAGGCCACCGTGACCTGATTAAGAAATACTCATCAGAAGTAGCAATGACTTTGACCCATCCATTTTCAAGGAAAAAAAAAAAATGCTCTGAGCAGACAGAACACAGAACAGTGAGAACATTCTCCTGATCATTTTCAGAACACAGACATTAGCTGAAAACTACTAGGCAATGAACTTTATACAATGCTTTATTAAAAAAAAAAAAGGCCGGGCGCGGTGGCTCAAGCCTGTAATCCCAGCACTTTGGGAGGCCGAGACGGGCGGATCACGAGGTCAGGAGATCGAGACCATCCTGGCTAATACGGTGAAACCCCGTCTCTACTAAAAATACAAAAACTTAGCCGGGCGTGGCGGCGGGCGCCTGTAGTCCCAGCTACTCGGGAGGCTGAGGCAGGAGAATAGCGTGAACCCAGGAGGCGGAGCTTGCAGTGAGCTGAGATCTGGCCACTGCACTCCAGCCTGGGTGACAGAGCGAGACTCCGTCTCAAAAATAAATAAATAAATAAATAAATAAATAAATAAATAAATAAATAAAAAGATCCTTAGTTAGATGATATATATAAAATTCATGCTTTTTTTTTTCCAGTTAGATGTAGGAGAAGCAATCCATGTCAGTGAAACATATTGGTGAAAATGTCTATAGCAAAACTGGTCATTGAGTAAGCATTACCAATATAGCCAAGAGAAGAGAAGTGAGATTCCAAGATGACACTGCATTCAAAGTTTACAAAATATATTTCATGATAGGCTAGGTGATTATAGGCTCATTCACAGAAGATAAACTCAGATTCAGAAAAGTAAAGTAATTAATGTAACAAGTCATCAGACTTTATGTTAGAAAATAGGTGGATATAGTTGAATCTGTGAAGTTATATTTGTCCTTAAGGAGTCTGCGGTGTAGTGGAGAAGACAAAAAAAAAAAAAAAAAATCAACAATTACAGAATAGTTCCATAGTTGCCAAGATCAGCACACAGGCAAAATGCTAAAAGCATATAGAAGTGGAACAAGTAGATCTGAGTAGCTTGTCTAGGAAGGGTTCTCAGAGAAGGATGACCTAAAGATACTTTTTAAAATATAAATAAAAGTTTGCTAGATGAAGTGAAATCACAATACAAAATAATTCTAGGAAGCTACAAGTAGCAGATGTGGGATAGAACAAGGGTAATTAGTCTGGAGAAGGAGACAGATGTTTGGAGACAATTCTCCATAAACTTTGCCCATTTCTTCACATCTAGACCTTAACAGACAATTTGCTCAGATATATTTATATTCTTCAATATTAAAGGTTAATATCTCCCTTTCCAAAGACATTACAGTACCGTACAAACAAAGAATGCTGCCTATCTTCCCTGGAGAAGAGCTGTTTACATTCCTATTAAGACAATAGTTCTCTCCAGAAGGGAGAATGATCAGTGTTTTTTAAATTTTAAATTTTTACTTTTTTGCAGTCTCTTTATAAGATTAGGAGTTCCCTCTCCTTCCCCCACAAAAAAAAAAAAAAAAAAGAAAAGAAAAAAACAAACAAAGATTAAGAGTTTCCTGAGCTCATGGCTCCTCAGCTGTGACAGACACACTGTATGTACATCTGCCAATTCCCACCTCCATATCAACCCAAGGGCACTTGAGGGTAAAGGAGAATTGAATTGAGCAAAAACCTCTTGCTGTCTCCTGTGCTATAACTAATACATTTTTTAAATTCATTTGAGCTCATTGTCTCCTTACCAGCCTGATCTAAGGAAATGTGATGGGTCAGATTAGCAGTTACCATCATGCTACTGCTTAGAAACTACTTGACTACTTGACTGACAATAGGTAAGGATCAGGGATAGGCAGGAGAGAAGATAAGGGGCTACATGTTAAACCAGACATCAATTACACCAATGCCAAGTCAAAGTTGGCTTTTAGCTACACATGAATATAGTTAGGTAGAATCCTGAACTTACTATAAGGTTTCATTCAGTTTAAAAGTTTGTCACACCTGTAATCCCAGCACTTTGGGAGGCTGAAGCAGGCAGATCAAGAGGTCAGGAGACGGAGACCATCCTGGCTAACACAGTGAAACCCCCTCTCGACTAAAAATACAAAAAAAAAAAAAAAAAAAAAAAAAAAAAATTTGCCGGGCATGGTGGCGGGCGCCTATAGTCCCAGCTACTTGGGAGGCTGAGGCAGAAGAATGCCCTGAACCCGAGAGGCGGAGCTTGTAGTGAGCCAAGATCATGCCACTGCACTCCAGCCTGGGCGACAGAGTAAAACTCCATCTCAAAAACAAACAAACAAACAAACAAACAAAAGTTTGTTAGCCAAAAAGTAGAAATCCTTATCATCTATTATCTTTAAGTGGTCTATAGAACTTGGACTTGCCAGGAAACTGGCTAATATCGTCAGATCCTTGTTAATAAAATTGAATCTTACAATTACATTGCTTTACAAACAAGTTGAGTGGAGACTTCAGGAGCTTTCAAAAATACATTACCTGGAGTTAGGAAAAGAATAAGATATTGTTCTGGTTTTATTGTGTACTAATAAATCAATTTCAGAGTTTTGAAATTTTAACATGCAATATGCCTATTCTAAAAGTTGATGTTGAATTCCTTTGTTTCAAATTATATTCAATAAAAAGTGTCAGTGTTTCATGTGAAACACATACAGAATACTATGATGACCTCATTCTGGTGAATAACAGTTGTTAAAATGTGAGGTTGATTGTCAGATTTGTTTTGTTCTAAGATGACTTACTGAAAATTGTATAAACTCCATTAGTCCATTTTTCTATTTTTAAAAATGTAATTGGGACATATAGTTCTGTTGACATGTTTGATTTGATTACATCAGTCTGAAGGTATGCTGGTTATTTATAGTACTAAGTTTGAATCTGTGCAATTCTGGAGCAAACATTGTTTAATCTTCAAATATTTATGGGGTTTTTTGTAACATAATAAAGCCCACATCACTGAATTTAAGAGTTGATGATTAGTCATTTTGCTCACTATTAGAAATATAGAATAACCTCACTTAGCTAAGATTTTTAAAAATCTATAATAGTCAGTTTGTGTAAAAATATTACTAGAATTCAGGTGCAACACCATGAGAGGAACCAAATGCATTGAGTAGATAGACACAAATTCAGAGAGAACCTCCTGTTTCTCTATTCGGCATATTTTGTCAGTATATTAGTTGATTCAGCATGATCTCGTCTTTTCTAATAAAATGCTTTAAACAACCAAGAACTCTCAGAATAATCATATATCCAGATGATATTTGTTCTTTCTTGATCGCGATTCATGATACCTCACTTATCTGGAAGTCAGACTTCTGGTATCCTTACCCGAAGCCTCAAACATATAGATAGATAGGTAGACAGATAGATACATACATACATACATACATAGATTTTTTTTTTTTGATGGAGTTTTGCTCTTGTCCCCCGGGATGGAGTACAATGGTACAATCTCAGCTCACTTCGACCTCCGCTTCCCGGGTTTCAGCGATTCTTCTGCCTCAGCCTCCCCAGTAGCTGGGATTACAGGAGCCTGTCACCATGCCTGGCTAATTTTTATAATTTTAGTAGAGACAGAGTTTCACCATGTTGGCCAGGCTGGTCTTGAACTCCTGACCTCAGGTGATCCACCCGCCTCGGCCTCCCAAAGTGCTATGATTACAGGCATCAGCCACTGCGCCTGGCCAGCCTCAAACATTTTAAAACTAGTACAAAACCACCAAAACTCAAGTTTTATATTTTTATGATGTAGTCATTGCAATTAGAGTTGAAGGAGATTTCGGAGATTGTTGACATGACCCTTTTGTATTGCTAATAAAGAAGCTAGAACTAAAAAAGGTAGTCATATAAAAAAGGTCACCAGTTAATATGTAACGGAGATAGTAAAAGAACTTAGGTCAACTCACTACTTCTTTGTCTAGAAACACACTCACAACCACCTCCCACGCCCTTAGGTGCTTCAAATCTGATTGCTTCTCCTCAGAACTCTCCCTGTATCTGACGGATTTGCCTGAGCCCAGCATTCATGATGTAGTAATGGCCACAGACAAATGACTGGCAACATCTTATCCTTCCATTTGCACTGTGTATGCTGTAAGATTCATGAGGAGAAATACTCCCAGAACAGTAACCAAATGAGATATGAATACCACATAATTATTAGCTTTGCAGGAGCAGAATATCTCGAAGTAGAGCTCTCTTGAAAATCAGATTAGAGGGCTTAAATATTGAATCCTAACTGGAACCTGCCACTCTTCCCTGAAATTATATCTTGGGTGTAGCGCAGATTATAGGAACCTAAAACTGTTAATTTACATATATGATCCTGTGGAAGGATTGGGCATGAGGAGAGAGGAGGAGAAGAAGGAAAAAAGTAGCTAATGTTTCTTTTGTATTTTACCAGACGATAAGCGTGGTTCTAAGTGTTCTATAGGTACAGTCTCATTTAATAATTACAACAACTCATTAAGATAAGCTCCATTATTTTAGATTTTACAGATGATAAAAGTGAGGTACAGAGATTGAATATTCTGTCACAGGTTACAGCTGAGAAAGTTAAGATCATGGAGCCAGTGTTCTTACCCACTGCATTAAACTGGCTGTCTATGTGCATGAATGTATATGCGTGAGTGTGTATATATGTGTGTAGGTAGATAGATTATAAATAGATAGATGGACCTAGTATATAGAGTGTATATATGTATATAGAATAACCTAACCATGTATCTGGATGATATTTGTTCCTTTTTGATTCAGATTCATGATATCTTACTTATCTGGAAGTTGGCCTTCTGGTATCCTTATCCTAAGCATTAAACTGAATATAAATAAACATTTTTAAACTATCACATTATATAGATGTGTGCACACCTATATACTAGGTTGGTCAGTCAGTCTGTCTATCTGTCTACCTACCTGCCCACCCATCTGTCTTTCAGTCGCTCCATCTAGAGAAGAAGATGATTTGAAACTGTTATGCCCAGACTGTTTGTTCCCCAAAGAAGACCACCAGAGTCCAGAGTCAAAGCCAAGCGGCAAGGATCTTTACTACAAGTTCGAACTTGGTCCCTCCTTACACAGTATACAAGAGGGCCCTGAACAATGCGAGCGTTTGCTTTTTATAGCCCGAAAGTTGCAGGGGAACAAAGAAATTCTTTTGGCTCCTGCACTTTCAGTAACCTTGAACGGCTGTCTCCTTATCGGAGACTTTCCAGGTGGTGTTTATACTGGGCTCAGGGAGTTTGAGAGATATATGGTGGTGGGATGGGAGGATGGGATGTGTCTGTGCTAGGCTCAGGGAGTTTTGAGCCCGGGGCTGAGGAATGTGCCCAGCTCCTTTCATTCCCCCCTTCTTTTCAGGTATCTTTAGAGCCAATCTTGGGTCTTATAAGTCTGATTCTGTTTCAGCGTTTACAGGTTGGTATTGGGCTCTGAGGACCATGAGTTGTACGGTGTCAAATCTTTCTTTAACAAATTGTAAAATTCTGTTAACAACACAAGGTCCTACGGTAAGCAGAAATAGTAGACTTAGCAGGGGTCCAAGGAAGGGGGCTAACAGAGAAAACATAGAGGAATTCTACCATTGGTCTGCAGCTGAAGCAAACTGCCGTGTTTTTACTTCAGTGCTTAACTTGCGTAACTGTTGGACCCGGTCCTCTACAAGTCCTGATTCATTTATGTAGAAACAACAGTCTTCTTTTAGAAATATACACGTACCACCTTTTTCTGCAGTGAGTAGGTCTAGGGCTCTCCGGTTCTGCAAGGTTACCTGAGCTAGGGACGTGAGCTGCCGCTGAAGGGAGGCAAGGGACTCAGCCGACTCCTCCATAGCAACGGCAAATTGTTGGTACAACTTGTTACTTTCTATGAGGGTGTGACCTAGGGCTCCCCCCGCCAGTCCGGCCGCAATGAAGGATGCGGTGAGGGAGATTCCTGCAATGAGGGGGAGGAATATGGCTCATGCAGGTCTTGGTCTAGGGTCTGGGTGAATAACAGCACTAGTCCAGTTACCGGTATATCCTAGGAACTTGCCAGCAGTTAGTAGAGTCAACCGGGGAACTAATGTGACAGGGAGACACAGTAGGTTATTAACAGAAGGACTAGGTAGGTTCTTAGATAAGGTTCCATTACACCAGAAGAATATGCCTGATGGAGCCCTTAAGGTGATATTAGGGGGCGTTGCAGTGATGCTGCAGAGGCTGGAATTGGTTCCTGAGAAACAGTAGGGAAACTTTTCCTGACTGGGGTTTAGGTATAGGGGCACGTTCAGGATAGGAGCATACGAGAGGTTTCGGAGGTTGTTAGCTTGGGCAAAGGTAGAGGATCCCCATGGCAGAGGGACAGCAGTTAGTGGTGGACGCCCTAGAGTGGCGCACAGAAAGCAGCCAGACAGGCTATGAAGTCCTGTAAGGTTAGCAAGTTCTAGTCCTTCTTGTAATAACTTTAACCAGGAGAAAGGACGTAAGTCTTGTGTTAGTCTGTTTTCCTGTCGTTGGATATTCCCATGGACCAGGGGCAGTACTTGCACTAGGCCTCGCCACAGATAGAGGTGAGTGCTAGGCCATGTGGAGGAGGGGGAGTAGTATACAGCCCCATGTTGAGGTGTGGTCCAGCGGGAGTTCCAGGGGTCTCTAACTATCCATGTATATGAAAAGTCTCCATCCCGTCTACGATGGAAGGGCCACTTAGGGTCTAACTGTTTTTTCTCTCCCCAATAACGGGGTCTATGGATGTTACAATAGTTATAAGGACAGCCGGCATTTTGGTGCCACCAATAGTGTTTACAATTATATTTAGTCTGATCAAACTCAAAGCATATTGTTGCTGTCATAGGTTTGACTATTTGGAAACCAGTAAAATTTAGTAGAATTGGGCTGTTGCACCCTGAGGAAGGGCAATCAGCACTGGCCAATAATTTTCCGGGCTTATGAGGTTGCCCAGGGTGGGTTCAGTTTTCATAAAGCCAGAATCTCCAGACAAAGGGATTATGAGCTGGTTTTGTGATTTCCCCAGCGGCCACTAGGGCGACTAACGTTAGGGTTAGACTACCTAACTGCATGTTTGCAGTGAGCTATGCTGCCGGTGCAGGGTGAGTTTTAAGGGGTTGTTCTTAGCTCTGTCCACAGTCCACGCGTCCGGTGCTTCAGCCGCCGCCGTGATTGGTCCCAGAAGATCGGAGGTTGGGTCCACTGGCTTGACGTGGGTGTAGTGCATCCACGATGCGATGCCTTCTACCTTCAGGGCGGTGGGTGTGGTCAAGAGTACCTGGAGTGGTCCTTTCCACCTGGGTTCTAGGGCTTCTTGTCGGTGTCGCTTGACTAGGACCTAGTCTCCCAGCTGGTATGGATGGGGTGTCGGCGGGGGACCGGTCTCATATAGTTTCTTCAGCTTGGGCCAGATTTCTTGATGAATTTTCTGCAAGGCTTGTAGGGAAAACAAGAGTTCAGAGACATTTTCTGTTTCGGACTTGAGCAGATCATCTTTTAGGCTGGGAACTAAGGGTGGGGGTCTGCCATACATAATTTCATAAGGAGTAAGGCCCAGTCTGTAAGGGGTGTTACGGGCCCGGAACAGAGCGTAGGGGAGAAGGACCACCCAATTAGCGCCAGTCTCCATAGTCAATTTAGTTAAGGTCTCTTTTAAGGTCCGATTCATTCTCTCTACCTGTCCTGAACTCTGGGGCCTGTAAGTGCAATGTAGTTTCCAATTTGCCCCGAGGATGGAAGCCAAATCCTGACTTACCTTAGCGACGAAGGCCGGCCCATTATCTGACCCTATCTGGATGGGGAAGCCATACCTGAGGAGGATATCTTCCAGGATTTTCTTTGCTACAACCTGAGCAGTCTCTTTCTTGGTGGGGAATGCTTCAGTCCACCCTGAAAAAGTATCTACAAAGACAAGTAAGTACCGATACCCGTATTTTCCTGGCTTTATCTCAGTAAAATCTACTTCCCAGTAGATACCGGGCCTGGTTCCCCTGAGCCTTGTTCCCGTTGCAGCCTGGGATTGGGGGTAGGCGTTGTTAAGCTGGCAGACTTTGCAACTTGTCACGATGTTGCTGGCCATCTCGGCTGTATGTCTGAATTTGAGCTTAGAGCGTCTGATCAGGTCCATCATCCGCCAAGCACCCAGGTGGGTGGTTCGGTGGATGTGTTTTAACACTTGTTGTCCTAATTTTTCTGGTAGGATGGTTTGGTCATTAGTATCAGTCCACCACCCATTCTGGATCTGTTTCAGGGGAAGCTTGTCAATCCACTGGAGATCTTGTTCTGAATAATCAGGGAAATATGGCAAGTCCCGGGGGCCCGGGTCAGGGAGCTGGAGTGCAAGGAGTTGGCTGGGAGCCTTCGCCACCTTTCTTGCAGTTTGGTCCGCCAGAAAGTTGCCTTGAGCAGTTGGAGTAGTTAGTTTCTGATGCCCTGGGCAATGCACAATGGCTAAGTTTTCTGGCCTCCATAGGGCTGTTAGCAGGGCTAGGATTTCTTGCTTGTTTTTTATTTCTTTTCCTTTAGCCGTCAGTAACCCCCGCTCCCTGTAAATGGCCCCATGTATATGCGCTGTTGCAAAAGCATATCGGCTGTCTGTATATACCGTCAGCTTTTTCCCCGCCCCTAAGGTAAGAGCTTGGGTGGGCGTTATCAGTTCGGCCTTCTGGGCCGATGTCCCCGGGGGCAGGGGTTCTGCCCAGATTACCTTAGTCTCTGAAGTCACTGCCGCTCCAGCGTACCTCTGGCCCTGATTCATGAAGCTGCTCCCATCAGTGAACCAGACGAGGTCGGCGTCAGGAAGTGGGCGGTCCTGCAGGTCTTCTCGAACTCCGTGCAGCTGAGTTAGTATCTTGGTGCAGTTGTGGAGTGGGGCGTCCAGGTCTGGGTTGGGCAGCAGCGAGGCAGTCTCTTACCCAGTGGCCAGCCTCCTTGCAGTAGGCACATTGGTCTTTTCTCAGATTATCATGCCTGGGGGGGCCGCGTAGGTTGGGTGTACTCTGGCTGTAGATGTTTTTTTTCTGTACTACTGCTGCCAGGACCTTGGTTCAGTAGCCTTAAATTGCCTTTCCTCTGGAGTATCTCTGTTATTATAAACCGCTGGGCTATCTGAAGGAGGTCCTGAATCCGCTTTCCTTCCGAGTCTTTTAATTTTTGGAGTTTTTTTAAAATATCTGGGGCTGCCTGATTTACGAATGACATTACAATAGCTGCCTGACTTCCTGGAGCCTCTGGATCTATGGGGGTGTACTGTCTAAAAGCTTCCATTAATCTTTCTAAGTAGGTGGCTGGGCTCTCTGTCTTTTCTTGCAGAATAGAATATACTTTAGCCAAATTAGTGGGCTTGCGAGCAGCTGCCCGGAGACCTGCCATTAGAGTCTGGCGATAAAGGCGTAGCCGTCCCCTACCTTCTGCCGTGTTGTAGTCCCATGCCGGCCTGGTCAGAGGAAAGGTTGCGTTTATGAGGTCGGGGTTGGCAGTCGGTTGACCCTCGTCCCCCGGGACCAGCTTTCTAGCTTCTACCTGTATTCTCTCTCGCTCTTCCATGGTAAACAAGATTCGGAGGAGCTGCTGACAATCGTCCCAAGTGGGCTGGTGGGTGAACATGACACTATCCAGTAAAGACAGTAAATCTTTGGGGTTGTCTGAAAACCGAGCACTCTGAGTCTTCCAGTTATACAGATCACTGGTGGAGAATGGCCAGTACTGGAGCCTGGGGATTCCTGTGTCATCTGGGGGTCCTATTTCCCGGAGGGGTAAAGCCACCGTGGAGTCAGGCGGCTGGGGGGGGCTAGTCCGCGAAGTGCGCCCTCGCATCCGCCCCGCCGGCCCTTCAAAGTTACTTTCCTTTTTAGCGGGCCCGTGGGTGCCGGCCGCCTCCCCTCCGCCTGCTCCCTCCCTCTATCCTTCTCTCTAATCTTTCCGTTTCTGTCCAAATCCTTGATTGACAGACTCACAGGGTCTCTTCTTTAAGTCTCTATCTCATTCGCGCGCGCTCTCTCTCTCTCTGTCATACCGTGTCCTTTCTCCTTCACACTCAGTCTCTTTCTCTTTCTGTCTCTCTCTCTGACTCTCCACGTCTGCCGTTTCCTCCCCTTTCTCTTTCCGATTTCCCTTCTCACTTTCTCTCTTATGGTCTCTCTCTCACTCATTTTCTCCCTCTCCCCAGTCTCACTTTCTATGTCTCTTCCTGTAAAGGAATGTGGGTTAGAATCCCTGTAAAGGAAATCCGCGCTGGAAGCCGGGAGCCCGGGGACCGGGGCCGGGAGGCGCGCGCGGCGCCGGAAGCCGGGCGCACGCGCACCCGGGGACCCGGGCCGGGAGCTCTCGTGGTGCCGGAAGCCAGGCGCACACGCACCCGGGGACCGGGGCTGGGAGCGCTCGCGGCGCCGGAAGCCGGGAGCCCGGGGACCGGGGCCAGAAGTGCGGCGCCGGAAGCCGGGGAGCCCGGGACCGGGGCCGGAAGTGCGGCGCCGGAAGCCAGGGAGCCCGGGGACCGGGGCCGGGAGTGCGCCGGAAGCCGGGAGCCCGGGGACCGGGGCCGGGAGCACGGCGCCAGAAGCCGGGAGCCCGGGGACCGGGGTCAGATTCAGACCGCAAGCGCGCACCCGGGAACCGGGGTCAGATTCAGACCGCAAGCGCGCACCCGGGGACCGGGGTCAGACTCAGACCGCAGGCGCGCACCCAGGGAACGGGGTCAGATTCAGCTGTTGCCCGGATCGCGAACGCGCTCCGGCAACTCAGATCGCAATTTAAATCAGAAGAGAGCCAGGGGACGTCTCCCACCGGTCTCCACTGGCCGTCCTATAGCGCGTCCGCCAGGACTGTGCCAGCCTCAGTTTCAGACCTCGCGAGTCACAGATTCAGATTCAGAACAGACACACAGACACAGACAGACAAACGGAGACGAGCCAGCTCACCTATCAGTAGATCGATCTCAGCAGATCCGTTGACCAGGGGTCTGGTGGGCTTGGGGAAACCCGGACGGGCCCCCAGATGTTATGCCCAGACTGTTTGTTCCCCAAAGAAGACCACCAGAGTCCAGAGTCAAAGCCAAGTGGCAAGGATCTTTACTACAAGTTCGAACTTGGTCCCTCCTTACACAGTATACAAGAGGGCCCTGAACAATGCGAGCGTTTGCTTTTTATAGCCCGAAAGTTGCAGGGGAACAAAGAAATTCTTTTGGCTCCTGCGCTTTCAGTAACCTTGAACAGCTGTCTCCTTATCGGAGACTTTCCAGGTGGTGTTTATACTGGGCTCAGGGAGTTTGAGAGATATATGGTGGTGGGATGGGAGGATGGGATGTGTCTGTGCTAGGCTCAGGGAGTTTTGAGCCTGGGGCTGAGGAATGTGCCCAGCTCCTTTCAAAACAAATTAGATAATTAACATGCTTCCAAACTACATCCTAAGAAGTTTATCTATATTGCTCTATCCAGCAATATAGAGAAGAGGAAAAGGCAGACTATA
Organism: Theropithecus gelada; assembly: GCF_003255815.1. NCBI lineage: Eukaryota > Metazoa > Chordata > Mammalia > Primates > Cercopithecidae > Theropithecus > Theropithecus gelada. Next base: position 20,432,445 of record NC_037680.1, on the reverse strand, counting down.
CTTTTAACATTCATTGACCATGTAGGTTTGTAAACATGGTCCAACTAATGTCTTGAATTATGATCTATTATTTTAATTTCTTTCTTTTTAGGAGAAGGCAGCAAAATGATATATAGAGAAATAACTTGGTGGAACAGTCTTAACATGACATAGTAGAAAGAAAAATTTATTTTCTGAAAAATATAGATGTGGATTTGAATCTAACTATTCCTGTATTCTTGGAAAATTTATTAATATTTACTAAGCCTCAGTTTGCTTATCTACACAAAGAGCTCTTTTGGGAAGTAAATACTATTTTATCCCTATTTATTCATCATTGCCCCCAAATTTCACCCATCCACGACTAGGACTATCACCATTGGCACTGTTAAACTAAAATTGTTCTTGCGATTTCCTCACTGCAATTAGTGGTTCCTTGCATTTTACTTTGCTCAACTTCATGAATGTAAATATTTGATAAACTCCATATGTCCTTCAGGTAACTCAATTTAAAAGATCTAAAATCAAGCTCGTTATCTTTGCTCTTCAACACTGCTCTCTTCCCTGTGTTGCCTGCTTGAATAACATTACTTATGTTCCAGTTACTGGATCCACAAGTCTGTGAGTCATTTTAAGTTCTTTCTTTTTATAGCCACATACAGTCACTAAGCCCTGTGAATTTCATCTCATTTATCTCTCATTGTTAGCTCCTTCCTTTTTTCCCCTTTGCTGCCACCATCATTTTTTTTGCTAGATTGATGCAATAGGCTAAAAACAGGTCCTGCTACCATGATATTTCCCCTGACTTCTCTGATCCAGCCCCAAAATTACTGCCAGAATGATGTTTGTAAATGAAAATTATATGTTATTGTAAGGCCTAAAGCCCTTCAGTGATTTATCAGGGCTTTCTAGATAAAGCTCCAACTCTCTGGGTTTGCACTAACAGGTCTACATCAAGGATTCACAAACGGCACTGCTGACATTTTGGGCCAGATAATCCTTTGTTGTGGAGGACATTTTTGGACATTGTAGAATGTTTAGCACTATCTCTGGTCTTCATCTACTACATGAGAGCAGTATTCCCTGCCCATTGTAGCAACCCACAAAATGTGCCCTGACATTGCCAAATGTTTCTGGGGGACAAAGTCTTCATCAGTTGGGAACCCCTGTTTACCTGATTGGCCTACTGCATTTTCATTTTCCCACAAAAATACACATCCTATTTGATAGTTTTCCTCTCTATATAATAAATCTTTCATTCTGGCCATCCTAATTATTTCCACTTTTTTTCCATGGTCATGCTTTTCCATAGCTCTGCTTTATAATATAATATTATTTTAGATTATAATGTCCTTTCCTTTATCGAGTTAACTCATACTTATCAACTTAAAATCTCACCTCAGGCAATGCTTTCTCCTTGGAAGCATTTCCTGTTGTTGATCTAGATAAATTCTGAAAATACTTTTATCAAATAAAAGTATTTTCATTTGATACTTGTTAAAAAATTGCATCTTTTTAAAAAATTAACTTATCTGTATCATACCATCAATTCTTGACAAGCACATGTCAATGTACTCCCAATTGGGTTTGTACTCCCGATGCTTTGCTACAGATGACAACCTCAGTAGATGTCTTTCTGTGTAAATTAATATTTACCTTATAATAAAGGAAATCATGAAGGTAAAGCACTATGTTTAATATCCTTTACATAATCATCACAAGTTTAATGTTAATTGTGTTTTCTATGCATTTCTTAAGCCTCACAATAGGATTATTTATATTAGGTTTCAAAAAGTTTGAGTTTTCAGAGTATTTCAAATTCTGAAATTTTCGATAAAGTATTTTAGACCTATAGCTCACCTTTTAGCCACACCAACTATCAATCCAGTGAGACTCATCTTTTCACTGTTATTTGTTCAATCCTTGCTGCTTTCCAACTTTAGTCCTTCTCATTCTCCTCTTTTTGAATCTCTAATCTCTTCAATTCTATAAATTATTCTAATCCTTAAAAGTCAACTCAATTCTGCTTCCTCCATGAAGTCTTCTCCAGATGTTCTAGTTCATGTCATTTTTTTCCATCACAAGAAAACAATGCCTATTTTCTCCCTTGATTATAAAACTCTAAGGAAACTTGGTTTATTTCACCTTTTACCTAGATTAGAAAGAAAACAGAATACAAAGACCAGTTAAGGACAATCAACCAAAAAGTATGGGTGAGAGGAAAGTCATCTAAACAACAAACAAAACTGTGTTACCTAGTATAGTCTGTGACTGTTTGTGATGACCTTATTTCTCTTTTTTTTTTTTTTTTTTTTGAGACGGAGTTTTGCTCTGTAGCCCGGGCTGGAGTGCAGTGGCCGGATCTCAGCTCACTGCAAGCTCCGCCTCCAGGGTTCCCGCCATTCTCCTGCCTCAGCCTCCGGAGTAGCTGGGACTACAGGCGCCCGCCACCTCGCCCGGCTAGTTTTTTTTTTTTGTATTTTTAGTAGAGACGGGGTTTCACCGTGTTAGCCAGGATGGTCTCGATCTCCTGACCTCGTGATCCACCCGTCTCGGCCTCCCAAAGTGCTGGGATTACAGGCTTGAGCCACCGCGCCCAGCTTGATGACCTTATTTCTCAAAGAGATATATGTTGCATATAACTCTATTTGAGAAATTATGGAAACAATCTTGTATCATGAACACTTTCTAGCAAAAATTATTTAAGAATATATTTAACTCTTGAAGAGACATTTAATAATCAGAAAAATAACTTGATTTTCTGCAGCGCTTGATTATCATAGAGTGCAAGAAAAATAAATGACCATGAATGTTGGCCCATCTTCCAAATGATATCTGCACAAAGTCCATGTTTATTAGTCTTCCTTGTTGTGGATCATTTGAAAATCTATTTCATCCGATTGTGGTATGAGCCCTAAAACAGCAACAATGAAATTATTACTGTAATTCAGTAATTTGCCAAAAAAATCCTTTAATATTTTATCTAAATTTAATGGCATGATTGCTTTTTTAACAGTTATGTTATTACAAATATTTTATTTGCAAGAAGAGTCCTTTCTAATCCAGTTTCCTATTCTCTGTGTTAGATGGAGGTGTCTGTGATTACAATGGATTATTCATTGGAAAGGGGGAAACAATACCATCCTGAATAAAATATTTTACTTTTGAACTGTATATATGAAACATTTAAACAAAAGAGAACTTACTATGTTATTTTGTGTTTTCCATGGCTTTTGGAATATTGATAAGCATTTATTTCTGTCTAGAGAAGCAAGTAATAATTGTGTTCTTGATTATTGGCATCACATTTATTATTCCAATTTTAAGATATAATAAAATAAGATTTCCTTATACAGACTTTCTTAATACAAGAAAGTAAGATATCCTCAAAAATCAGGCTTCATGACCTTGCCTTAAATCAGTAATTTAGTAGAATTTATTAGACAGATTGGACAATATCAAACGCATACACCCTTTATGAAAAGTAATTGAGGAGCACAAATCATCCTAAGTGAAATCCATCTTCCTCTCCCATCCTCTTGATCTGATCTAAATATATTGTCATTTTCAGAATCCTCGATATAACTGATATTTAAAAATTAAGTTATCAAGGAAAAGATAGAAAGGAGACAAACGGTTAATTATCTGGGAAGTCAGAATCTGGAATAACATGACAGGAGCAAAAAGTATTTACCATAACCACAACAGAACCATGAAGAAAACCAGTGTTCACATGGGTGTACTTACTAGGAGATGCTCTTTCTTGTTTTCTTTTCCTTATAATTCATTATATAAAGGAAAGAGCTTTTATTTTTTAGAGTTTCTTTATGGTCAGGATTACTCTATTATTGTTTATGCTGCTGTTTGGGAGAGGATCTTGTTCAGGTATGTGTGTATGTGTATGTGTGATTTCCTTGTTCAGGGGTGTGTGTGTGTGTGTGTGTGTGTGTGTGTGTGATTTCCTTGTTCAGGTATGTGAGTACATGTATGTGTGTGGTTTCCTTGTTCAGGTGTGTGTGTGTGGTTTCCTTGTTCAGGTATGTGTATATGTGTGTGTGGTTTCCTTTGCACTACCATGACATCTATTTTTCACTTTTTTGCTGAGTTCTGAGTTTGTGGAAAGGTTGGGAAGAAGTTATGTAATGCTCCACTGGACCAGAAAATTAGTGATGAGTGAAACTCCAAGAGGTCTAGAGGTACAGTCAAGTTGGAGTAACATCTGGGAGTCTTGATGTTTATTAGGACTAGGAAAAAGTCTCTTGAGTCTACATAAATGGCCTGTGAATTTAGTGATACAAAAGGATTTTGACAAGGTTTTCAGGATTTCCTGCATCCAGAGAGAATGGAAATCTTTGAGAAGAGCCAGTAGGTCAGAATACAAAAGTTTAAGGAGCATAAAAATGAAAAAAGAATGGAAAAATGTAATCTTACATCACAAGAATTTGGGTTCAAATTTAAGGATTGTGTTTGGTTTGTTATATACTTTTGAATAACTTGCTTAAGCCACTTGAAAGTAGATTATTGGGTCATTAAAAACACACAGACATTTATTTTATACCTGGCTTTTGGAGTTTGTGAAATATGCTGTATTGGATATTTGTACTTGTGCTCCTACTGCTTTTATTGTCTATTTTTTGTTCTGAGAAATGAGATTGAAGGTATTATGGAACTACATAAGTAGATTTCTCAATTTTAAGGTGGAAAAATATAAGCGGGTGAATACTTCAGTTTTCATCTGTATCAATGTTTCATATTTTGTCCTAGCTAGCTTGTGTATCTCATGCAAAAATAGTGAAGCCATTAGTAGCAGCAGCAGTAGTAGTCGTAGTAAGAGTAATTGCCAGAAAAATACTCCCTTTCCTAAGCATTTCATACGTAATATCTTATTTAATCTTCTTTACGACCTGCTGGTGAAGGTATTGTTGTCTTCATTTTGCAATGAGTAAACAGACATGCAGAAAACTTTTCAAGCTCAGATAATAAGTAAGTTATAGGACTGCAATTTTAATCTTGGATATTCATATCTCAAAACTCCTGCTCTACTGAGCATGCTGATTTGCAAAATCAATAATTTTGAATGGGATGCTACATCTCTTCAATATCTGAATTAAATTTAAGATGCCTTTAATTCTATATTTGTGGTTTAGAAATAAAGACATAAGAAGGGGAACATGTAGAATTGTGATATGTAGGGGAGGTTGCAAATTTACCTAGATCATGGGCAAAAATGCTTAGTTTTTACTCTTTTTCCGATGTATCCCTAAATGGTGATATTTAGGGTATTGGAAAATACGTCACCTCTCAAGTCTCATAGCAAAGAAAGATATTCTTAATTGTGCAAAGGATGGACCATATTGATCACGAATCACCCTACACAGCTTCCTCTTTCTAGATTTCAAAAAGGGAATGGAATCCTGTCCTCCCTGCTTTCAGTTTTTCCCTCAACAGTTTGCGTATCTGACCAGGACTTGGACATACCTAAAGCTCAGGCTGTAATGTCACCCTGTTTCTTTTCTATTCCCCGAGATACTCTGGTATCAGGTAGAGATTTTCTATTGCCCCTCTTATATTAAAAATGTATTCTCTTATAGGGAAGCCTGCCTTTGACTTAGTATTTGCTGTAGTATGCTGTATTAGAAAATCTTTTCCCTTACCCATTCCTAAATCCCATTGTCTTGCTTAAAGAGGAGTATGTCTGTCCTCTGTTGTCGTGGACTGATGATAAAACTCGGGGCTCAGCCTCAAAGTAGAAAGCTGCTGGGAATAAGATTTAAGCAGGGAGATGATGTACTGGGTTAATATTTTCAAACATTAATAGTAATTTCAATAATTTTCAAGCATCAATAATCAATGTCACTGTTACTAAGGTGATCACTGAAGAAGGGGCCATTGCCTCCTGTGAGTTCATAAGATGGGACTCCATGAGAAGAGGTAAATTTGTTTCATTTACAGCACTAGAAAGCTCTAGTGAATACTACCTGGGCCAGTTGTTTGGCTTTGAACAAGTCACTTAACTTTTCTCTATTTAATATCCTTCCTTATCAAATATACTGAAACAGCTATTTTGCCAACAGTGTGGGTAGATAATGAAGGTAAGATCATTTTGTAAACTACAAATTTAAAATATAAGTTTTTGGATTTCACTTTTATATTATCTGGATCATAAAAGACCAATGGAAAAAAGTTACTGTTCATCTGCCTCCTTCAGAGCTAAAAAAGGATTGGTGCCATGCACTTCCATGACTGTCACACCTCTCAATAATCTACTTCTGGGGGATTTTACTTCATTACTGGCTCTAGGGTGGACACATGGATCAGACACATACAATCAGGGCATTGTATTTCCAATGGCCCTAGATGTTGACTCAGTAATAAGAATATGAGCGGGTTATAACCAAAGAGAAACAATTAACTATTTTTCATACTGTTATAAAAGGACCTCATATTCTTTCCTGAGACAATCTAAACATAGAACTGCTGGAAAATTTTTATAGAGTGTGACCATTAAGTCAGTATAGCAAAATTCTAAACTATGAAATGTAGAAAAGCTGAGCTCTCATAACATTGTTTCAGCCTTTGATTAAAGCTGTGCCTGACTTCTTGACTTTTTGGTTTTACATGCCATTGTTTGTTTGTTTGTTTAATAATTTATTTTCTATTAACTAGTATAGCAAAAAAAAAAATGCTGAAACAATTTGGGTAACTAGATGGAAACTGACTCCATAAAAGCTTCAAGAGTACTGAGGTCTGTGACATCAGAAACTGCACTTTATGCCCTTTATTCTCAGCTCTTAACACTAGCCCGACACATTATATGTTTTTATGTTACATGCCTATTTAATTGGTTGATGAAGATTTGTTTAATGAATTAACAGTTTTTGATAAAGAACAAAGTTTGAAGAAGATAAAGAGGAAACTATGATTAAAAACATTTTCTTATATCTTACAATCCTTTAGAAATGAAGTTCTTTAGTCAGAGTATTCTTAAACACTATTCTTATTCTAAATCCTCAGAAGAACAGGATGTAAGGCCTTTGTTATTTCTTACCCAAGTGAAACAAAACTCTCATATGTCATTACATTGAATTATTTAATAATACACAATGAAGGAGTGGGTGTAGTTGGGGATGTGTAAGTTTTCTTTACTTTTACATGAAACTGCAAATCCTGTAAGTAGAATGTCAAGAGAATGAGGAAGCACATCGTAACTGTCTCTGCTGCAGTGAAAGTACTAAGTAACCCATTACTTGGAGACATCTCTTCTCATAAAATATCTTAACAAACTGCCAACATACAATTTTTTGGGCAGTTTCAGGCTGCAGGTTTTTGTAGGTGAGATGCACTACTGATTATTGCGTGCACTAGCTCCCAGAAAGAGGAGAGTCCAAATTAAGTAAGATTGGTCATCAACATCAGTGTCGACCATCGTACATAGCATCACTAATTTTACAGCACACTTCCTTTTCTCCCCCCTCCCCCGTAATCCATAAGATTGAGAATGGGGAATTTAAAATATTCTAAACATTCCCTAAATATTTTGTGTCATCTGCAGGAATTTTTGTAATCATACACTTTGATGTTATTTTATTTCCTTTCTGCACAGTCATGACGAAAAGGGATTCTGGGAGAAAATCTAATTGTAAGACTAATCACAATGAAGTAAGAAATGTTTGCATAATTATTATAAAAGTAATGTAAGATAAATTAGTAGACACTATTGTGCCTATTTTGGGGCATTATACTTCTTTGGATAATAAAGGTAATTATGAAATCTCATAATATATTGTATACAATGATGCTGTAGAACCTTGCTATTCAAGTTGTGTTCCGTAGTCTAGAAACATTGACATCATCTGAGAAATTATTAATAATGTAGTATTTCGGGCTCCACGCCAAATCTACTGAATCAGAATCAATCTTTTCACAAGAACCCCAGGTAACTTGTATGCGCATTAAGTTTTGAGAAGCACTGCTCTATATCAGAATATCATTGGATTTAAAGATAGTATTTCCTATTAAGGTTAAAAATCTAGTTGCTTAGGATTTAGGTTTTCTAATTTACAGTATAATTTGTATTCCAGTTCTTCTCCTTTTCTTGTAACCCAGCAAGACAGATTTGACTCATGTATTACATGTTACTCTATAAAATTGAAACAAGAAAAGCACTGCAGGTTGTGATTTGATACACAGTGACAGACTATGGATCAAGAACACTGTATCTGACAACTGTATTATCTCCCTGAATATGCATGCTACAATTTGGCTAATCCTCAAAGTCAATGTTGGTTACAGTTGATTGATAAAAATATGCTTCCTTATTCAAGGTCAAATTAATTTGGAAGAATTTTCTTTTGCTTACTGAGCAGCTTCCATGAGAAATCCCAGTCTAACATTATAAATGTGCACACATTTTCTCACCCAAATATATAAACCTCACCTCAACTTCAGTGTATGGGATACATTATATGATAGCACTTAAAAAAAAGTCTCAAAATAACAGCTTATTCAGATTTGCCTCACTTGACCTGAAATAATTTACAATTATAGATGCTGCTTGGAAATGCCTGGGGAACCTTTCATGTAAGAGTAGAAAAACAAACAAACAAACTACTTTTTAGAGGTTACATTGTGTGCCTGAAATAGCAATATTGATGGTCAAAGGGTAAAGATATTTTAGAACAAGTTCATGAAAAACAATGAAAAATAGTAATAACTGTATTTGTTGATGATATTACAAATATGTGTTTGCTTTACTCCAGTACACAATATGCTCCTTATTTGTTAGAATTGAGAACACTCTGTTGAAATATGTGTCAATATTATTTGATCTAGGGGAAGGGATAAAGCAACTTTAGGTCTCTTACAATTGGAAGCCTTGTTGTGGTAACAAGGAAAACTGTAGGAATTTAATTTTGCTGAACTGTTTTTGCATTATGAGGAAGGCTATAGTAAAATTGAAAAGCTGTTCTCTTGGGAATCTAATGAATATAAATTTATCCCAGTGATCTAGTTTTTAAATAAGTGAAAATCTATAGGCATCTCTTTTGGTATAGTTGGTAAAGTCTAAAAGTGTAGACTTTTATCAATGGATTTTTAAACAAAATATTTGCAAAATAAGTTAGCTAATCTCAGCAGATAAGATGGTGAGATTTCATGGTTAATTTACAGTATTTTGGCAAGCCCAGGGTTCCTCCCTCAAAGGAGCTCTTGTCTACTTAAACTAACCTTTGAAGTAACATTCATATTTTCATCTGCAAACTTCCCCTCCAGCCATTCTTGCTTTTCCTCTTCCAAGCCATTATTATGATCTCCATTTCCTGAAACCTAGGTGAGAAAGTCAGTCTGAAAGACACACATGAGAGAGAAGTAAAGATTTCTGTTTATATTTAAAGTGGGAATAAAATTTTGAAGAATGATTCCTTCTTTTATTAGCCTCTCCTCCACTTTCCATTAACAAATTTCCATATTTAAAGAGTTATTTTACATTGGACTTCTTTAGGAAAACAACTCCAAATTCATATAGCTAAAATTGATCCTTCTTTAATCCATTCAAATAAGCTAGTTCTTATCTCTAACCCCTATATTGTACCCTTATAATTTCTTTTCTTGTTCATTGTGTATGTTTGTATCTATAGCACATTTTCAGAGCAAAGCTTGATTGACACACAAACAGCATGAGTTACAAATCTTTGTGTTAATATAGTTCCTGGTATGGTGACTAACACCGCAAATTTAATGTTTGTCAAGTAAATGTTTCAAGAGTAAAATGAATGAATCCGGTTGTTCAACATAAATCCTACTTTAAGAGCTAAGGATTCCATATACTAGACATCAGAAGTTAACCCTTAGGGGAGTTTTTGTTTTTTTGTTGTTGTTTTGTTTTTGTCTTGACTGTATGAGGGACTGACAGTGCAGGAATGGCTCAGACTGATTAAAATGTTAATTTTAGCAGTTCAAGACTCATGCCACCAAGAATGGCACTCTGGGCCTTGGAGGTAAAGCTGAGAACCCATGACCTCAAAGATAAACTTCAGAAGGAAAATTTTGCAGCTATCACCTACACCAAGCACTGAGCTGGGCTATTTTTCATACTTGATCCTCCCAAATTTTCACAACAAACTTTCTTTACGATTATTAATAACCCAATTTTTACAGAGATGGATTTAAGTTACCTTGTCCAAGGTCAAGCTAGAATAATCAATGAGCATCAAGAATCCACACCCTGTTCTGTCTGACCACTAAGTAAATCCACTTTCCAATATGTCATTCTCTCTGACCACTAAGTAAATCCACTTTCCAATATGTCATTCTGCTTGGAAATCTGGAATGGATCATCTCCAAAGGAGATAGGTACACACTAAATTGTGTCTTCCACCTCAACCCCAAAACATATGTTGAAGTCCTAACTCCTAATGTGACTCTATTTGGAGTTAGGGTCTTTAAAGTGATAATGAAGGTTAAATGAGGTCATAAGGGTGGGACTCGAATTCAATATGGCTGGTATCCTTACAAAAAAAAAAAAAAAAAAACAAAGAGATGGTAGAATGCTGTGTACACAGAGGGTAGAGCTTGAAGGTAGCCATCTGCAAGCCAAGGAAGCCAAGACCCTGGGAGAAGCCAACCCAGCGGACACACTGGTTGATCTTGAACTTTCAACACCCAGAACTGTGAGGAAATAAATTTCTGCTTTTTAAGATACCTGATTTGTGGTATTTTGTTAGGGCAACTAACACAGAAACACTATTAAAAAATCAAAGTTTATCCAAAAAGCAATAATTCTTAGGTCTAGAGGTTATGAAATGATTTAAAGATATAATGTCTCAGTGCTTTGTAGGGCAGCCTCATTCAATTGTATTAAATCAAGACGTACTGATTGTATACTTACTGTGTCCTGCCAAGTCATGCCCAGTGCAAGAGGAAAAGCTTTGGAGGCTCCCAGTTTGGTATTTCTTTTTAATCTCTACAATTCCCTTCTGTGGCATCACCTTTCTAGATTATAGTTTAATAAAACTTGTTATCGTTGTACTTTGCCAAATACAGATACTGCTAATCCCTAAAGCAAAATTAGCTAGTACTTAACTGTGAACTCTGGTTTCCTAGGAATGCAATGAATTGCGAACGAGTAGAGATTTACGAAGCTGTAACACTGTGGGGCTGTGCTTATCCACCTCATCCCCCATGGGGGGAAAGCCACATCAAAAGATGGTCAACTTAATGCGAGTCAGCATACAGATTCTGCTTACTGAGGATATATTTTATTTTCCATTTGCTCATTTCCCTCTTTTTCTTTATGTACACTTCAATGCTCAGAACATCTTTTGACATACATGTGACACTTTTTCCTCAACTGAGTGACGAGCAAGATATTTATACAAGAGACACTGGCCATCATTGCCACCAAGAAGTAATTTCCCTCCCTCCTTTGTGCCCTTGGCTTTTCTGTTTTGTTTTCTTGGTGCTACATTTTTAAATGCTTTATTTACACAATATTTCTTCAAAGGTGCTGTTTTCTTTTAAAGTGATACAATGGAAATGAAAAGACTATTGAGAACTCTGAGCTGGAAAGTATTGCTTTCTTCTTTCAGCATGACAGAAAATGGTGTATAGTGAAAGGAGGAACTTTGTCATTGCAATAATGTTTTAAATGACAGGGCAATCAAGCCCTCAAGCTTCATTTTTAATTTGAAAAGACAAATTTATTGCTAATACTGTGGGATATATGACATCTGTAATCAAAAGCACTTAACTTTAAAAGGAAAATAATCTTATAAGGCTATCCAAGACAGTAGAAGATTCTTGTCAGAATCATTAGCTTTCCACTGGGTTCGAGCAGAATAAAACCTGGAAGGTGATTCTTCTGCCATGAATCTGATCTCTTGTTCAAATTCCCCGAAAAGGAACAAAAGTGGTAGAATAAGTTTAGAGTTTGTTACATTGAACCCTATAGTAAAACTCTTTATACATATTAGATGTTGGTCACAAACAGAAAAAAAATACAAAGCCATAAAGCCTGTGGATCTGTGGATACTAATGCAGAGTTTTTTAAAAAAAAAAAAAAAAAAAAAACAGACTAAAGATAGAGAATTTTCTGCATTTTATAGAGGTATTTTCTGAGTTTTGCAATATCAGATAATCCCAGAGGCAATTAAAACAAAACAAAACAAAAACATTCTGAAAGGTCCCCTGCAGGATAAGTATCAGGCCAGTGAACTCAGCTTCTGATCAAATATGAATGATCATCAAAGTCATAGAATCTTCTGTCAGTTCATCACATCATTTCCTTCTGGATGAAATGATTTAAAAAGCATTTCTAACACTTGAACTTATGGCTATTTATACATAATAATAATTTATGCATAAAATACATTTATAATATACAATCATTCTTTAATTCTTACAACAATCTTGATTGGTAGACTTTATTATGTCCATTTTTTCATATTTATATAATTCAGCATTCAAAAAGTTTATATCTCTGATCTAGTAAATGTCACAGTTAAGACTAGATTTGTGTTCCTTCAGTTCTAAGTTCAAAGCTCTTTGTGAGGGTACCATAATAGTCCCTATCTGTTTGGTTAGATATTATAAGGAGATGGCTAACACTTTTCACCCCTTCTTTTTCATTCCAGAATATTTAATGTTTAATTCTTGGGCTCTTGGGGAGATGCCTAAATTTCTTGAAGATTTATTGTAGGTCAAGTTTTAAGCCCGGCTTAATCTCGGGTTAGTTGCTTTACAAGGAAAAACAAATCTTTAATTTTCTTTTAACTATACATCCCCTAATACATCCCCTAGGGGACTCAAAAATATTTCTAAATTACACATCTTAAACAAAATGTAATTCATTTGCAATTATATGGAAGAGTGGCGACTATGAACTTATGTGATTGCATTTATGTTTAAGAGAGAATGTATGCTTTTAGAGATCTATAAAACAATATCTTATATTCAAAGGACCTAAGTCTTAGGGAAAGTCTTACCTGAAGACAGAGCTATACCAGGTAGTCTCTGAAATATGTTTGAACTCAATGTGCTGATGAGGCATGCAAGTATATTTTTAATTGGAATCTTGATACAGAATTGATCATCATCACTGTCCAGAAGCTTTCATTTTCAACTAAGGCCAAGATAAAAACATAAAAATGGTGACAAAAGTATCAGTGTGTGTGTGTGTGTGTGTGTGTGTGTGTGTGTTTAAATTCCCACCCAAAAAGGAAGAAGTAAAAATGTTCCAAGCATCTGATTAACTAAGTGTCCTAATAGAAAGTTAAAAGCAGAATTAAGTTAGAACTGACACAAAGAATTGGAGAGACAATGAACAGGAAAAATGCACGGTGAGAAAATAATAGATGTGTTAGAAAAAAAAAAAAGAGTGAAATCTGTGGAGTAAGGAAGACAATGAAACTAGTGATGGAGAAATGTAAAGGTAGGAGAGATTCAGGGAAATTGCTCAAATAGTGTCCCTAAGACCTCAGTTCCCCACGTTATTTTTATATACATTTCTGTTTCCAACATAATCACCCACTTGTGGTGACCACTAATGTATTTACTAGGAGTGAATTCTCCCTTAAGAACAACTTTTGTAAGGTTAAACTGCCAGTTGATTTTAAGTTCTGATGTTTTCTCATTCCAATATTACTCAGAATCCAGGAAAGAGTAAAAGAGAGGGGGGAAAAAAGGCTATATGTTGGCTTTTTGGTTTTGGCTTAAATTCCCTCAGCCAAGTAAGCACTGCCTATTTTAAAAGATACAAAACATAAAACTGTTTTCTGGTGATTCTAAAAAGTCTGCATTTTATTTTGCACCCCCCACATAAAATGCTTTCATTGTTTTTGATATATTTTAAATTATTTTTCCTTCAAGTATCTTTTTTTTTTTTTTTTTTTTTACAAAATTTGAGGAACTAAAAATTTCTAAGGAATACGCATGTGGCAGAACTCTTAAATGTGTCACATTTTATATTCAAAGGAATTACATGATCAAGAGGAAAGCAGTGTCTCAGTGAGACATTCATCTGGTATTACTGTTCTACAATAATAGAAGTGCTTCCATCTTGGTTAATCATAAAGAAAGAGGCCACGTCTTTAATTAAAAAAAAAAAAAGTGTAAGGTTCTTGGATTTTAATCTGTTTTAACAATTAAACTCTACTGTGTGGGGGAAGTGGGGAGGATGTGTGTGTATGTGCATGCATACCTTATAAAAAGATGTCTTCACATAGCTGTTATCTAGAGCAGAAAGTTTTTAAATAAAATAATTAGCAGGCCAGGTGTGGTGGCTCACACCTGTAATCCCAGCACTTTGGGAGGTCAAGGTGGGTGGATCACCTGAGTTCAGGGGTGTTAGACCAGCCTGACCAACATGGTGAAACCCTGTCTCTACTAAAAATACAAAAATTAGTCAGGCAGGCACCTGTAATCCCAGCTACTCAGGAAGCTGAGGCAAGAGGATCTCTTGAACCTGGGAGGCAGAGGCTGCAGTGAGTGGAGATTGTGCCACTGTACTCCAGATTGGGAGGCAGAGCAAGACTTCATCTCAAAAAAAAAAAAAAAAAAAAAAAAAAATCAATGATCTTCAAAATTCTAAACATAAATAAATAGATTATTTTGGTTGCTATAACAGAATACCATAGACTAGTATTCTCGTCACAACTACTTAAGTACCATTGACCTTTTAACTATCTCCACACAGTAAAAAATCCATGCATAACTATAAACTCCCCCAAAACTTAACTGTTAACAATCTACTGTTGCCCAGAAACCATACCAATCACATAAACAGTAAATTAACACATATTTTGTATGTTATATGTGTCATATACTGTATTCTTACAATAAAGTAAGACAAAGAAAATGTTATTAAAAATCATAAGAAGAAAAAATATATTTAACATTATTAAGTAGAAGTGGATCATCATAAAGTTCTTCATCCTTGTCATCTTCACATTGAGTAGGTTGAAGAAGAGGAGGAAGATGAGGGGTTGGCCTTACTGTCTTAGGGGAAATAGAGGTAGAGGAAGTAAAGGAGGTGAAGATGGAATGGGAAGCAGGACAGTCAGGCACACTTTGTGTAACTTTTATTGAAAACAAAATCTTTGTATAGTAAACCCATGTATTTCAAACCCATATTGTTCAAGGGTCAACTGTAATCTCGAAGAAGATTCAGACTTTCTCTACATTTCTCCTCTTTTCACCAAAATCTCCCATAATGCTCCATTCATGGCAAAGTGAGCTTCATCTAGCCTGCTCCTCCCAACTTTTCCAGCCTCTACCCATTTCTCTGTCCCAAAGGAGCTTCCACATTTTGGAGTATTTCCCATAGCAACAGCTCCAATTCTCAGTACCAATTGCCTGCGTGAATCTGTTTTCTGTTGCTATAACTGAATACCATATACTGAGTAATTATAAAGAAAGTAAATTTATTCTTACAGTTCTGGAATCTGGGAAGTTCATGAGCATGGCACTGACATCTAGTGAAAGCCTTGCTGTTTCATAATAGTGGAAGGTATCACATGACAAGAGGGCAAGACGATGCCTGTCAACTCAGATCTCTCTTCCTCTTCTTACAAAGCCAACAGTCCCATCATGTAGACACTACCCTGATGACAATCTACCTCTGTTACCTCTCAAAGACCCCACCTACTGACAGCTTATGAAATTGGGGTCTAACCACATATGATTAAGTTTCCAGTATGTGAAGTTTGGGGGACTCATTTAAACCACAGCAACAACTATTCAGCCTATAATGCAGCCTTGAAAAAAACCCAGCTCACTAATAAAATGTTGGTAAAACCACCAAAGAACACAGTTTCCCCAATATCCTACTGTATCTTCAATAACTAAGATAGTGGAAGGAGTGGGATCGTAATCTTTAGAAGGGGTTCATTTGAAGGTGTAGCATTCAGATTGGCATTATTCAAGGTTACATTCTAGAGAAAAAAGATTACAAAGAAGAAAAGCAAAATGTGTGGCCTCTCTGTGCTACACAGATACCAAAAATATACATCTATTAGAGTTCTCTACTAGAGACAAATTAGTCACGACCTTTTATTTTGTATGTATAAACACATGGCCCACTTAGAAGATGGATTTAAACAATATGATTAGAGCCAATAATTCCTATATGCAGGTAAATGCTTTTTGGAGGAGAAATTCTAGCAAGATAGAAGGGTAAAAATAAAATAACTTCAGTTATAGGGCTGTGAATCAGAAAAAGGGTGACCAAGTCTCATTTATGCTTCTTAATGACGTCACGTTTTCTAGTGAGTAACAAAATGGAGAACAACATTCTGTTTTCATCTCAAAGGAGGTGAAAATAAAAGGATTAGATAGAGAAAAGGCTGAAAGTAGTAATAAGATTTTACCGCTTTCTTTTGCTTCCAAATTTCAAACTTGTCTATGTCTTTTACACAATCATGGGCATCAATGTATTTCCCAAATCTTTGATATATCTCTTTCTAATTTGCATCGTCTTATTTTACTTAAGCCATGTTAACAAAGTGTATTAGTTCTGTTCATGAAATTTAAAGCCTATTCTTTATTCTTCCTTCAGTCTTCTTTGTGTGTGTCTGTGTGTGTGCATATGTGTATTTGTATCTGAGACAGAGAGAGAGAAAAGAGAGCATGTTATATACTGGTTTCTCATCTTCGTTTTTAATTATGTTATGATCTCTAGGTGTCACTTGCTAGAACTTGATCTCTCCAATCATCACATAAAATGGTGAATGGAGGGGATGTCTCACTATGTGCTAGGTACTATGTCAGATGTTTTAAACAGATTATTGTAGTTCATCATTATAATAACCCTATGAGATATGTAATAATATTATTTTTATTTTGAAAGGGGACAAAATGAAGCCTAGAGAAGTCAAAGACTTTGTATAAGATTACACAGTTTTAATAAAACTGTACTTAAACCAGGGTTTAAACCAAAGAATGAGTTTATAATATAACTTACTTTCTCCACTAAAATTGCTAAAATAAGACATGAAAATATAGTGAAATGCTTGGATTTTCTTTCTTGAGGTCTCATTTCTTCTGTACAAGCTTTTATGTTGTAGTGAATTGATTATAGTACCTAGTTGTTTGTCTACCTATACATATAATATTCTTTAAAAAGCTTCCATTTTCCCCTTTCTTTTGGAAAGGTACTCTCTCTACCAATTGCCTTAGTCCCTCAAGGCTGCCTTAACAAAGTATCTTAGACTGGGTAATTTATAAATGACAGAAATTTATTGCACACATTTTTGGAAGCTGGGAAATCTCAGATTCAAGTGACAGCAGATTTGACATTTAGGGAACACTTATCTCTCTTTTTTCTCTCTCTCTCATTTTGCAATTGATAACTTTTTAAAATTTCTTATAAAAAAGGTGGGGCGGGGATCGATGTGCAGAACGTGCGGTTTGTTACATAGGTATACCTGAGCCATGGTGGTTTACTGCACCTATTGACCCATCCTCAGAGTTCCCTCCTCTCACCCCCTACCCTCGAACAGGCCCTAATATGTGTTGCTCCCCTCTCTGTGTACATGTGTTCTCAATGTTCAGCTCTCATATGCGTGAGAGAATATGTGGTGTTTGGTTTTCTAGAACTATCATCTTTCATAGTTAAGGTCTTCTTTCTGCCTCCTCGCATAGCAAAAGGGGGAAAGAGAGTGAGTCTCTTCATAAGGCCACTAATCCCATTCATGAGAGTGGAATCCTTGTGGCTTAATATCTTCCCTAAGGCCTTATCTCTTAACAGTATTACATTGGGTATTAGGTTTCAACATATAAATTTTTGGTCAATACCAGTATTCAGACCATAGCATCAAACATATCCTCTTCAATCTATTTTCCATCCATGGCAGGAGAAGACAGAAAATTATCAAAACCAAGCCCATAAGAATTCTTCTGTGGAATTTTTTTAAGTGAAACAAAGGAAAGTTGTTGATGTCTTTATTTCCAACCAAAATTTCAAGATTTGCCAATCCATGTGCTAAAATTCAATGTGCTACAAAACAAATTCTCCATCTGATCTATAGTTGAAAATAAGCAAGCCAACAAGGCAGAGGCAATGAAAACAAACAGAATTCTGGCAGTATCTCACATGTGGTTCTAACCAAGATTTTACAAGATTTGCCAATCCATGTGCTATAATTCAATGTGCTACAAAACAAATTCTCAGTTTGAAGCTGGATTACCTGGATTTATATTTCAGTTGTTAACACCTGCTCCATTTTAATCCTTATTATTTGAGATCATCAGATTGTAATATCAAATATTATCTTTAAATTTAAATTATATGTGACGTGAACATTTCTTGCAAATACTATGTAATAAATAAAATTTATTTTAGTTTTATGTGAGACAGAAACACTATTTTGTAACATGTTAGTGTATGGACCTAAGTGAAGGAAATATATGGGATGATGATAATTATTAAAAAGCAACAAGCATTTTGGTATCCAACATCTTGTATGTTTAAGAAGCTGTGTGTGAAAGTAGAAGGATACTCTATATATCTAAAAATTATACACTTTGTGTGCCAAATCTATTTTTTATTAATTTAATATTGACACAACATGTTAACCCAATTAACTGCTCAGAAAAATATTTTGATGTTGATAATAGGCTGTACTAGGTATTCTGAACATATAAAGTAGAAAATCCCTGAATCCATTGAGTTCACTGAAAATGAAAACTTAGAGTAAGTATCGACAAAGATAAACGCTCAGGATAGTTTGTGTGTTGAAAATTCATGATATACATATAGTTTTTCCGATAACTTTTGTTATCAGCTAGAAATGACTTGTTTGTAAGAAAACACAATTCAAGGTGTTATGAGCATGAAAGAGAAATTTTTGGCTTACATTATAATAAATCCAGGGATGGGTTTGAACTCAAAAGATGCCGTCAAGATCCAATTTATCTCTGAGGTTTTGTTATTGTTGTTGTTTATTTGTTTCTATATTGAGTTTATTCTCAGTCACCAGTAGCCCAAATTTCAAGTTTTCTTAGGTGAAAGTCCTATTTTGCAGAGACTTACATTTGCATCTCATTAACTGTGGTGGGGTTATATGCTGATTCCTAAACCAGTGCTGAACATGCCATGCAGGGGCCTGGAGATCACTCAGTCCCTTCCACCAGTGTTGGCACATAACCACTTCTTCTGAAGGCCTTAAGGTAGCACACCCAACCTGCTGCTACCACTGCAGCTGGTACTCACATGCACATGTCACCTTCAGGCCTTAAGACTGGTTTACCCAGCCCATCACAGCCACCACCAACACCATCACAAAGCACTTGGGAGCCAGAGAGTGGGCCTGACACTGCTACTGCCATCACCCGTGCCACACCTGCTGTCTAAGACCCTAAGAACCTGCCCACCCCCTTGGCGCACTGCTGCCACTGCCAACACCTCAACAATCTGTCTGGAGGCCCAAGAATCTTCCCATATGGACACAATAACACCAGTGCCACCATATGCTGTGCTGGCTCCCAAACACAAGCATGCTCAGCCCACCACTGTCAATACTGGGGCCCAAGGAGTGACCCACCTGGCATGCATTCCTACCCCCGAAAAACTTCACGACAGCCTCCACTAACAACTGCATCCTAACCTTGGATGTAAACAGGTTAAACTTTCCATTGAAAAGAAATGGACTAGCTGAATGAATGAAAAATTAAAAAAAACAAAACAAAACAAAAAAAAACATGACTCAACTTTATGCTGCCTATAAGAGATTCATCTCATCTGTAAAGATATACAGACTGAAAGTAAACAGATTTTGAAAAAAGGCTATTCCATGTAAGTAGAAACCAAAATCAAGCAGGAATAGCTACACATATCAGATAATATAGACTTTGAGTCCAAAACAGTAAAACGAGACAAAGAAGGTCATTATATAATGATAAAGGGATCAATTCAGCAAAAATATATAAATATTCTAAACCTATATGCACCCAGCACTGTAGTACCCAGATATATAAAGCAAATATTATTAGATCTAAAGGCAGAGAGAAACTCCAGGACAATAATATTTGGGAATTTCAACACCCTACTCTCAGCATTAGACAGATCATCTAGGTTAAAATTAACAACAGAAAAAAAAGGATTTAAACTACACATTAGACCAAATGGACCTAGCAGATATTTATAGAACATTTTATCCAACAGTGACAAAACACACATTTTCCCCATCAGCATGTGGAACATTCTCCAGATAGACCACATTTTGTAGCACAAAAGAAGTCTCAAAAAATTTATAAAAATATAAATGATGTCAAGTATGTTCTCTGACCAAAATGGAATAAAACTAGAAATGAACAAGTGGAATTTTGGAAACTGAACAAATATATGGAAATTAAATAACATGCTTCTGAATGACTACTGGGTCAAAGACAAAATTAAGAAGAAAATAAAAAAGTTTCTTAAATGAAAATTGATACATAACATGCCAGAACCTATGGAATATATCAAAAGCAGTGTGAATAGAGAAGTTTATAGCAATAAATGCCTAGATTAGAAAAGAAAGGTTTCAAATAAATAATCTAACAATGGACTTCAAGGAAAAAGAAAAGCAAGAACAGGCCAAACCCAAAATTAGAAGAAAAAAGACTGGAGCAGAACAAAATGAAATAAAAAGTAAAAAAATGCAAACTATCTACAAAGTGAAAAGTTAGTTACTTGAAAATATCAACAAAATTGTTAAACAGCTAGTCTAATGAAGAAAAAGATAGAAGACCCAAATTAACAAAATCAGATATTAAAGAGGAAACATTATAACTGATATCACAGAAATACAAAAGATCATCAAAGACTATTATAAACAATGACATACTAACAAACTGGAAAACCTAAAGAAAATTGATAAATTCCTGGATATATCAATCTACCAAGATTAAATTAAGAAGAAAGAGAAAACCTGAAGAACGCAATAATGAGTGATAAAATTGAAACAGTAATTAAAAAAACAAAAAAGTCCTGTACTCAATGGCCTCACTGCCAAATTTTGCCAAACATATAAAGAACACCAATTTTCCTCAAACTATTCTAAATAATTGAAGAGTAGGTAATTTTAATAGCTAACACCAATTTTCCTCAAACTATTTTAAATAATTGAAGAGTAGGTAATTTTCCCTAACTTATTTTTCAAAGCCAGCACTACCCTGATACCACAATCAGACAAAGATACAACAAGGAAAGAAAACTACAGGCCAATAATCCTGACAAATATAGACACAAAATTCCTCTACTAAATACTAGCAAATCACATTCAAAAGCATATCAAAAAGATGTTGCTCACCATGATCAAGTGGGATTTATCTCAATTATGCAAGGATGTGATACATCACATTCTCAGAATGAAGGGCAAAAACTATACGATTATCTCAACAGATGCAGGAAAAAAAAATGATAAAACTCAAGATTTCTTCATGATAAACGCTCTCAACAATTTAAGCATAGAAGGAACATACATCAACATAATAGAAACTGTATATAGCAGACCCAGAGCTAACATCATACTGAATGTGAAAAAGTTGAAAACCTTTCCTTTAAAAACTGAAACCAGACAAATATGCCCACGTTCACCACTGTTATTCAACATAGTACTGGAAGTCCTAGCAAGGGCAACAGGGCAAGAGAAAGAAAAGGCATCCAAATTGGAAAAACAAGAAATCAAATTTTCTCTCTTTGCTGATGATATGATCTTATATCTAGACAAAAACTAAAGATTATATCAAAAACTATCTTATAACTGACAAACAAATTCAGTAAATTCATAGGATATAAAAAACCGGTAGCAATTCTGTACTCCAATAATGAACTAGATGATACAGGAATCAAGAAGGTAATCCCATTTACACTAGCTACAAAAAATAAAATAAATTAAAGTAAAATAAAACAAAACACCCAGGAATACCTTTAACCAAGGAGGTGAGAGACCTCTACAAGGAAAACTACAAAACATTGATGAAAGTAACTGAGGAGGAAAAAAGAAATGGAAAAATAACCCACTCTCATGGATTGGAAGAATTAATATTTTTAAAATGACCATTATACCCAAAGCAATCTGCAGATTCAATGCAATCCCTATCAAAATGCCAATGTCATTTTTCACAAAAATAGAAAAAGCAATTATAAAATTTGTATAGAACAACAGTAACAACAAAATACAAAGCAATCCTAATCAAAAAAAAAATAAAGGTGTAGGCATCACACTACCTGTCTTCAAAATATAGTAACTAACATAGCATAATATTGGTATGAAAACACATTGACCAATGGAACAGAATAAAGAACCCAGAAATAAATTCATGTATTTAGAGCCAACTGATTTTTGACATAGGTGCCAAGAGGAAACATCGAGGAAATGATACCCTTTTCAATAAATAGTGCTGGGAAAACTGAATATTCATAGACAAAAGAATGAAACTGGACTGGGTCCAGTGGCTCATGCCTGTAATCCCAGCACTTTGGGAGACTGAGGCGGGTGGATTACTTGATTACTTGAGGTCAGGAGTTCAAGACCAGCCTGGCCAACATGGTGAAACCCCGTCTCTACTAAAAAAAAAAAAAAAAAAAAAAAAAAAAAACTATAGCCAGGTGTGGTGGTGCATACCTGTAATACCAGCTACTCATAGGACTGAGGCAGGGTAATTGCTGGAACCCAGGAGGTGGAGGTTGCAGTCAGCCAAGATCACGCCACTGTACTTGAGTCTGGGTGGCAGAAAGAGACTCCATCTCAAAAAAAAAAAAAAAAAAAAAAGGAATGAAACTGGACTCCTACCTTTCTCAATATACAAAAATCAATTCAATATGTCTTAGAGACATGAAACTATAAAAGACCTAAAACTGTAAAATCACTAGAAGAAAATTTAAGGGTAAGACTTTAATACGTTGTTCTAGGCAAATATTTTATGACTAAGACTTCAAAAGCACAGGCAACAAAAACAAAAATAGATACATGGGACATATGAAATGTAAAAACTTCTGCTTCTGTACAGTAAAGGAAACAATCATCAGAGTGAAATGACAGTCTGTTCAATGGGAGAAATAGTTGCAAAGTATTCATCCAACAATGGACAAATATCTAGAATATACAAGGAACTCAAACAAGTCGAGAGTGAAGAAACAAATAATCCCATTAAAAAGTAAGTAAAGGAAATGAGTAAACATTTCTCAAAAGAATACATAAAAATGACCAATAGACATATTTTTAAAATGCTCAACATCACTAATCATCAGAGAAATGCAAATCAAAACCACAATGAGATGTCATCTTACCCCCAATTAGAATGGCTATTACTAAAAAGACAAATCATAACAGATGTTGGTGATGATGTGGAGAAAAGGGAACTCATACACCGTTGGTGGGAATGTAAATTAGTACAGCCAGTATGGAAAACAGTATGGAGATTTGTTTGAAAACTAAAAATAAAACTACCATACAATTCAGCAATCCACTCTTGGATATCCAAAGGAAAAGAAATCAGTACATCAAAGGGATACCTGCATCCCTGTATTCACTGCAGTACTATTAACAATAGCAAGACTGTGTAATCAACTTAAGTGTCTATCATTGGATGAATGGATAAAGACAATGGGGTGTATGTTTGGCCATAAAAAATGAAATCATGTCATTTGCAGCAAGATAGATAGAATTGGAGATCATTATGTTAAGTAAAATAAGCCTGGCACAGAAAGAAAAATATTGCATGTGTTCACTCATATGTGAAAGCTAAAAATTTTGATTTCATAGAGGCTGAGAGTAGAATTATAGATACCAGAGACTGGTAAGGAATGGTGTGTAGGGTTGGTGATTACCATGAAGAGACATTGGCTAGTGGATACAACTATACAGATACGTAGGAGTAGTTCTAATATTTGGCAGCGGAGTAGAATGACTACAGTTTATAACAATGTATTGTATATTTCAAAATAACTAGAAAAGAGGACTTGAAATGTTCTCAACACACAGAAATGATAAATACTCAAGGTGATGGATATGCTAAATAGCCTGACTTGATCATTAGCCATTCTATGCATGTAACAAAATATCACAATACTCCATAAATATGTACAAATATTGTCAATTAAACTTAAATATATATAAATCCACTTTTGAGTCATTTGGTCTTAAAAAGATAGATCTACAATTAGCATATGGGTATTATATTGAATATGGAATGTGTTAAAGCTTGTTTGTCTTTCACAAACATCTGTTGGTGGCATTTTTATTACCAGGGACCTAAAGACCATTCACGTAATTCCTAGTATTCATTATATGTCAATCTCCTCTTTATCGTCCTTCAATAAAAAGTGTGTGGTATAAATTTAATTATTGTTATTTTACAAAGATTTCTTAATTAATAAACTAGTAGTTTTATTTAGCTAGGGCTAAAGCTATTTTGTCTGAAGTACTTAAATCATGTGTAACATGATCATCTAAGAAATATAATCTATCCAAATAGATTTGACATTGATGTATGGTACAGTTAGCTTTCCAGATTTTGCTTGTATTATTTGGTTTTTCTGAAACAAATGACATAGATCAACATGAGCAATTAAAAAAGAAGAAGACTGCCATCTTGTAACAATAGGGCTGTTCTATGTCTTCAATACAATTAAAAATGTATAGTACAGTTAGTTAGCTTTCCAGGTTTTGCTTGTATTATTTGGCTTTTCTGAAACAAATGGCATAGATCAACATGAGCAATTAAAAAGGAAGAAGACAACTATCTAATAATAATAGGGCTGTTCTATATTTTCAATATAATTAAGAATGGTGCATCTTCTGTAACTGAAGTAAGCAGTTAGGAACAAAATATTGAGTTAGGAACAAAATATTTTTATTGAGAAAATAAAATATTTAGCGTAATGTACTAGCTTTGCACACCTGGCCAAATGTTGTAGTTGCATTTCTGTTTATAAATAAAGTTTCTCTTTGAGTTAACTAGTCTTTCGTATTGCCATTATTTATATATGTATTCTATTTCAAATACCAAATATTTAACAGCATGACAAAACTACAACTGGTAGACATCATTTTCTCTCCTATCTGTAAGAGAATGCTATAGTTAATTTTCCTAGGAGTTATTTATGCCTTTATTTATTTTCAAGCTCTTGAATTTTTTCCAGAAATATCTTGTGGCTTTCTTGTTTGTTTCTATTGTATATATGTGTGTATGATTTTTGTTTTGTGTAATTGTTGTTATTGTTTTCTCCCTTTTATACTCAGCCAGGTGAATTAGCACAAGCTAAAGGACTAATGTCAGTATATCAGTCCTCAATCATGTAATATCTTCATAATTTTTCACCCACAGTGGTCTGTTTTTTAGTCTACTGATTTATTCTTTAACCAGAGGCCTAAAGATTAAGCCACGGAGGAGTGTGAATGTTGGTGAAAATGCTGCCGGCTCCTTCCACGTCTGCAAACTGTAAGATATGTTGAAACAATCAAGCATCCATGTCAACATATGTATGTGATGGATACCCAGTATATACTCCTGGGGCAATAGCGCTGTTCAGGAAATGAGATATTACAGGCCCAAATTGGCCACTTATATTTTGGTAGTGACAAGTCATTTAATTTCTGTAGTTCTCAGCTTTTCTATTTGGAAAATGAGAATAATAAAGTATACCTCACAGAGATATTATATAGACTTGGAAACACATTGAGACACTCTATTTACTATGTAATAGAATTAGATTTCAGCCAGTTTTCTCTTATTGTATGTGATCTGAGAGGTTTGGGAGGGTAAGTCTAGTTTTCCACACTAAATAATAGAAATTGATATTATAATATCTTGGTATCATCAGCACTCTGAGTATGGCCCTTAGGTTTAAAACAACATATTTCATTGTATTACCATAGCCATAATTTGTAAGAGGTCAATATACAAAACTGGAAGCCACTTCATTATTTAGATAAAATATTTATTCCCAGTGTCCTGAATACTCATGCATCTCTCACACACATTGAGTAATGTTAGAGTTTCTGGGAAGTCAAATAAATGATAGAGTTACCCTAGAGAATGTGGACTAATAGGTAAAGCATGAAAAATTTTAAGGAAAATGTCTTCCAAGTCATGTAAAACCCCATACCCCACAACATAATATATCTCCTGCTTATACCAATGTTTCCCACACTCATTATCTTTTTCATTTGGACAATAATAAATATTAAAAAATTCTTCCTCTCTGATTCCTTTTTATTATTCTCTCTATTATTCTTATTTTATTTTTATTATTCTTCCTTCCAGTAGAATATTCTTTTTTTCAAACATCATATAACACTATTCATTCTCTCTGTATATAAAGAAACACCTGAGGACTCTATAAAGAAACAACACTGCTCTAAAGAAACACCTGAGGCTGGGTAATTTATACAGAAAAGAGGTTTAATTGGCTCATGATTCTGCAGGCTGTACAGAAAGCATAGTGGCTACTGATTCTGAGGAGATGTCAGGAAACTCACAATCATGGTGGAAGCAAAGGAGAAACATGCATGTCCTACATGGCCAGAGCAAGAGCAAGATCGAGAGGGGCAGAGGAATGTTGCATACTTTGAAACAAGCAGATCTCTTAAGAACTTACTTAGGGATGATAGCAACAAGGGTGATCGTGTTAAACCATAAGAAACTACTCCCAATGATCTAATCAGCCATCAGGTTCACCTCCAACACTGAGGCTAACAATTTGACCTAAGATTTGGTTAAGGACACTGATCCAAACAATTTCAGATTAGTTTAGGTTTACTTAGTTATAATCCATTTCCATACATAACTTTCCAGACCTACTGTTTTCCATAATGAGTGCTCTCAGAGGTGTTTTTCTGTACCTATATCCAGTGCTCAACCCAAAACATAACCTCAATTGACTATGAATCAAGGGTTAAAATGTTAAACTTTATATAATGGTGCTCAAATGACTTTGGGATTCCCTCAATCTTTGTGTACCTCCAAAACAGTTGTCTTAGTCAGTTTTAGCTGACGTAACAGAGTACCATAGACTGGGTAGCTCATATTCAACATACATTTATTTTGCTTAGTTTTGAAGCCTAGAAGTTGAAGATCAGAGTGCTAGCATGACTGGGTTATGGTGTGGGGTCCCTTCTGGATTGTAGACTGCTGACTTCTTGTTGTGTCTTTGGTGTCAGAATGACAGCTAAAGAGAGCTCTCTGGGGTCTCTTTTACTAGGGAATTAATCCTATTTATGGGAGCTCCACCCTCATGACCTAAATTACTTCCCAAAGGCCTCATGTCCTGATACCATCATATTGGAGGTTAGGATTTCAACATAAGAAATTTGGGTGGACACAAACATTCCATCCATAACAACAATGCTACCCACTAGGATTACCTGCGAGCCTTTAAAAAAATATTGAAGTCCTGGGCCCATGAATTAAACATTCTGATTAAACCACTTGATATAAGTATTATTCATATTTTCATTTTACCAATTAGGTAACACATACAAGGATGTTAAAGTGTGATTAATTTTAGAATGAGTTTATCGAAGTTTTAGAATTCTATTTATTTGTGAATATTTAAAAATAGAATTCATTCTTTTCTGAGCTAGTCCACATATAATTACTGGTAGAAGAAAAGAAGATGGTGATATTTCAATGACTTATGACTCTGCAATATTTAAATTGACTAAATTCATGACTAAATGGAAATTTTGCTCTGACCACAGAAGACGCTATCTAAATTTTAATACAAAGCTATGTAAAAGTGAATAAAATCATTTAATATCAAATACCAGTTCTTAGAGATGGTCACACATTTAAAACAAGTAGTATCATTGTGTTTCTTATCATGTAGTACCTAGATATGTTACCATTACAACAATCATTTTTAACATATATTTTTCAAAACAAATGAGGTCCTCAATTGTTAGTATAAAATTACAGATAGTGAAATTGAAACCTGAGAGGTTAAGTTACTTTCCCAGAGGTAAAACATACATTTATCTGAAGGCCTTATCACATCCAAAGAATGTGATAGTATCTGCTCGGCTCATTGCACTGTAAGAATCATTTAGGCCTCTTATCTAGTGGTAGCCATACTGAAGGTGGAGGACACTGTTCTCCATAAGACCATCTTCATCTCTGACTCCAGCTGCAAGTTTGGGGGCAGTTTTCCAAACCAGCTCACATGTCAATAATTTACTATATGGACTGACAGAACACACTGAAAGCTATTATACTCATGGTTACAGGTTGGTTTTGGTTGTGTGTGTGTGTGTGTGTGTGTGTTTTTCTTTTAAATGGAGTTTTGCTCTTGTCGCCCAGGCTAGAGTGGAATTGCACAATCTTGGCTCACTGAAACCTCTGCCGGTCAGGTTGAAGAGATTCTCCTGCCTCAGCCTCCCAAGTAGCTGGGATGATAGGCACGACCACCACACCCGGCTAATTTTTGTATTTTTAGTAGAGATGGTATTTCACCATCTTGGTCAGGCTGGTTTTGAACTCCTGACCTCAGGTGATCCACCTGCCTTGGCCTCCCAAAGTGCTGGGATTACAGGCGTGAGCCGCCAGGCCTGCCCTCACTTACAGTTTATTACAGAGAAAGGCTACAGATTAAAATCTGGCAAAGGAAAAGGTGCATAGGAATGTCTGGGAGGGCTCCAAATTAGAAGCTTCTGTTGTCCTCCCCTATGACGCTGAGCCTCCCAGCATCAATACGTGTCAGTATGTAGAGTACTGCCAATCAAGGAAGCTCACCTGAGCTTAAGGTAAGCTTTATGTCCTAATTTTTATTTGTGACTTTGTTACAGAGTCATGACAAATTGACTGTCCACATGCTGGAACTCAATCTCCAGGTCCACTATTACCACAAGATCCAAAGTTTCCACCTTAAATTACATGATTAGTTTTTCTAGAGTGGCCAGCCCCTACCTTAAACAGACACTCCTAACAGGCATGACATATAGTACCTCCCAAAAGCCATGGGCAAGGGCAAAAAATTTCTTTGGGTGAGGCCACATTTTTACTACACACCTCCATTAACTTTCTATAGTCATTTATTTCTGGTCATTCATTTCTTCAAGAATTATTCAGTTAATAGCTACCCTGAGAGACATTTTACCAAGTGCTGAAAATCAATGAAGACAAATGGTATACCCTTATGAAATTATTGAGGGAGCATCATAAAGTCACATAAATCACCATATAGTCATGCTTTGTTTAGTGACAAAGACACATTCTGAGAAATGCATTGTTAGGCAATTTTGTTATTGTGCAAACATTACAGAATGTCCTTACACAGACCTAGATGGTATAGTCTACTATATACCTAGGCTATAGGATATGGGCTATTGCTCCTAGGTGACAAACCTATACAGCATGTTACTATACTGGATACTGTTGTAATTGTAACACAATGGTAAGTGTTTGTGTATCTAAACAAATTTAAACACATAAAAAAGTACAGGAAAAATCCAGTACTATCATCTTATGGGAGCACAGTTGTATATGGGATCCTTCATTGACAGAAACATTGTTTTGCAGTGCACAAATATAAGTAAAGTAATTATTAAGATAGATGAAGTAAAGTATAGGGTTTTGTAACTGAAAAAGGTCAGGATTTTATATAGACACAGGACTTAAGGAAGGCCTTATGAAGAAAGAAACATGTGAACTAGTGTCTAGTAGCCTGAAGTTGGCTAAATCAAAATCAGTTTCGTTAATGTTGACTATAGACTATGTTCAGATTTTTCTGAATACTTGACCTTTATGATTTTACTTAAAAAAAAAATTGTCCAAAGTACCTCCCTGAAGCCAAAAATTACGAAGCACTTCAACTCTTACTTCTTAGTGAGATCTCCAAACTGCTCTCCATAGTGGCTGAGCTAATTTAAATTCCCACCAACACTGTGTAGGCATTCCCTTTTCTCTGCAGTCTCACCTGCATCCATTAGTTTTTGACTTTTTAGTAATAACCATTCTGACTGGGTGAGATGATATCTCATTGTACTATTCAACCCAGCATCCTCTTATTGGGTACATACCCAAAGGAAAATAATTTGTTCTACCGAAAATACGCATGCATTCATATGTTTATAGCAGCACCACTCACAAAAGCAAATGCATGGAATCAACCTGGGTGCCCACCAACAGTGGACTGGATAAGAAAATATGGTACATATTCACCATGAAATACTATACAGCCATAAATAAGAATGAAATCATATCTTTTGCAGCAACATGGATGCAGCTGGAGGTCATTATTCTAAGGAAATTAATGCTGGAACATAAAATCGAAGATTGCATGTTCTTACTTCTAAGTGGGAGCTAACAATTGAGTACAGTAGTGATTAAGATGGGAACAATACACTAGGGACTCCTAGAGCAGGGAGAGAGGGAGGAGAGTAAGGGCTCAAAACTGCTACTATGCTCAGCACCTGGCTGATGGGACAATTTGTATCCCAGATGTCAGCATCATGTGATATATCCATGTAACAAACCTGCACATATACTCCATGAATCTAAAATAAAAGTAAATATGATTTTCTAAAAGGATGTCAACAGCACATACTTAATGCTATTCATGCTGTTTTACATACTTATGTCAATGCAATAAATAACCATGTATTGAGCATCTATCATAAACCTACTCTAGGCATTGAGTAAATAACCAACAGTGAAAAAAAAATAGAATAAAATCTCAATCTTCATGTAGTTCACAGCCTAGATATTTAAATAACTGAATTTCAGCTCTGAAGGCAGTTATAGAATAGTGGCTTAGAATGCAAAATCCTGGGTAAGACTGCCTATTTAGTACCAGTTCTACTACAAAATGTCTGTGTCCTATGTAAATTATTTAATTTGTCTGTGCTTAAATTCCTTTATATGTGAAATGTAAATAATGAAAGTATTTATCTCTTAAATGGCTGTGAAGACTAAAAAAGATATTGAACAAGCTAGTCTGGTATTATTTAATGCATTTTATATTGAATGCATTTTGGTATAGCTTTTGTTTTTTATTAACTTACAGAATGACTATACTTCAAGTTTCGTGGCCTCAGTTTCTTCATTTGAAAATAAAGAGTTAGGATAGCTTACCACTAAATTCCTTAAAAAATATTCCATGATTTTTTTATGACCATAGATGGGCTCCTAAGGGCCAAACTTTGCTCCTTTGTACATAATTTTGGGAAGAACCTAGGACAAAGTAATTACTACCTTATACTTGTTTTTTATTATGTTAACTGAAAACCTAAAGTTATTCCTTGGCCAGAATTTCCATGTCTGCTATGATGGGGGTAACCATTTTGTCTAAGCGGAAATTAACTGAGACCACAGACTCAGCTGATAAGTTTTTGTGGAGTAACACAATTCATTAAGATGCTGCTAGAAAGCCATACTTTGAAAGAGGTCTTCTGAAGTCAGCAACAGAAAATTAAGCTTGGCAATAATTAGAGGCTAGATGCCCTACTGTTATTTGTGTGTATGTGTGTGTGTGTGTGTGTGTGTGTGTGTGTGTGTGTGTGTGTGTTTCTCTCCTTAGTAAAGTTGGAGTAGTCATTTGGCATTTCCCTCTTGACAGGAGATGACTAAGGAAAAAGGCATCTAGAAATTGCTTTCCTATAAAGATAAAGTAAAAGCTAATTTACCACTGTCCTACTGAATCTCATGCCTCACTTCAACAGATCAAGGTAGAGTTAGTCATCAGAGGAATCAGATACTAAAGAGATGTCAAGGAGACAGTAAGCAATTGCTTTATTGACTGCTACTGATCCAATAAAATTAGTTCAGACCATTGACAATTTTTTTTCTTCCCTAAACTGAGATTAATTAAAACCTAGGTCAAACTTTAGACAGTCAGTGTGATGTAAAGAAGACTTATGGTTTAAAAGAAAACTGATGAAATAGACAGGGTATAATCAAAATAAGAAAACATGAAAACAAAAGTATCTCTTTTGTAAACCCAAAACTGAGCATTTTTAGAATTGCTCAAAATCTTAAAGATGTATCAACTTGGCCGGGCGCGGTGGCTCAACCCTGTAATCCCAGCACTTTGGGAGGCCGAGGCGGGTGGATCACGAGGTCAGGAGATCGAGACCATCCTGGCTAACATGGTGAAACCCCGTCTCTACTAAAAATACAAAAAACTAGCCGGGCGTGGTGGCGGGCGCCTGTAGTCCCAGCTACTCGGAGGCTGAGGCAGGAGAATGGCGTAAAACCCGGGAGGCGGAGCTTGCAGTGAGCCGAGATCGCGCCACTGCACTCCAGCCTGGGTGACACAGCGAGACTCCGTCTCAAAAAAAAAAAAAAAAAAAAAAAAAAAGATGTATCAACTTGAAATGAAATGGGAATTAAATCTATGATAACATAAGGTGATATTAGCAAGGTAAGATTATTGGTAAAGTGCATCAGTTGAAATATATAAATAATATTAATTATGTAATTGGCAGATTTTGAAACTGTAAGCAAGAAATATAAATAACATTGTATTTCAGCAAAGTTTCATAATCTAGAATTATCATACAAAGATTCATGAAGGTAAATGTTATACTAATAAAAAATATTTTTGCTACTTTGAAAAACTTGTAAAATGATTAAAGGAATGGAAAAATGTGAAAATCACTTAAATGCGATTTGACAAATTATTATTAATTTTTAAATAAATAACTAAATTTTTAACAAGTACAATTTAAGATTAAATTATCTCATCGAGAACAAAAATTATGGAAAATATAAATAAATCTCATTTAACTACAAATTGAATTTCTGAAAAATAGCATAATATATTTTCATTTTGGAAAAACCAATTTTTGTTCTCAGTTTCTTTTTTTTTGAGACAAGGTCTCGTTCTGTCACCCAGGCTGGCATGCAGTGGTGTGACCATGGTGCACTGTGGCCTTGAACTCCTGGACTTCAGCCATCCCCCCCACCTCAGCCTTTCAAATAGTTGGGACTACAGGTTCATGCCATGGCATCCAGCTAATTTTATTTTATTTTATTTTATTTTATTTTATTTATAGAGTCAGGGTCTTGTTATGTTGCCCAAACTGGTCTCGAATGCCTGGCCTGGAGCAAAATTTAATCTTGACTTTTCTTACATCATAATATGTTTATATTAATACTAATTCAAAGTATATTTTTCCAACTCTTAAATGGTGCCATCAGGATTCTGTGATCATTTAACAGGCATTCTGCACTTTAAGAATTTGAATTTCTAATCATAAAAGCAATATAATCACATTAGAAACACGAAAAAATAAAAAGATTTTTTGTCACCTCTACTCTCATAATTTCTAGCATCTTCCTTGGTCTTTATCTGTTTACTCTCTTTTTCCCTGTATATTTTTAAATATAACATAATTTTGGAGTACCTACAATTTGATGTTATGCTTTAAATTTTAAGTTAAAGATACTTTCAAATTGCTGCATATATTTTAAATCAGGACTGTAATAGATATGCACCTACATACCTACATCCATACACATATATGCATATAGAATATGTATGTAGTAATCTACTTTCCAGTTGTTCTATTTTTGAATGTTAATACTTGGTTTTTAAATTTTTACTATCATAAGTAACATGAACATGTCTATAAGAAATATACACGTTTCATATTTTGTATTTATTTTCATAGAAAAATTATCAGATCAATGATTATTTAGTCACAGGGCAAGTAACTCAGTTTTGAAAAATATTTTCCCCCTTTTTATTTAAATGTATTCTGGGTTTGGGTATTTAAATAATGTATATACCAATCTAAAAGGGAAAAAAAAAGTAAAATTCCCAAGACAGAAAAAAAAAAAAAAAAAGGATGTAGTGATCTTTGGCATCAAATTAAATTTACAAAAGTGGTTGCCAGGATACTTTTTGAATTTCTTGAGCAGCACAATTTCAGTGTATGCATGGTAACTATACACTGCCATTGGTGAGATATACAACAGCTATGCTGTGTTTTATAGAAGATGTCTGATTCTTATAGTGCTCTTCAAGACAGGAATTGTTACTTCACATTCACGGAGGTTCATAGCATTCAGGCTCTGTGAGAGGGCAAATGGTATACCCTAAACCACATAATTATTGAGTAGTAGGACCAGGAAAACAAAAGATTTTTGATCCCAGAGTAAGAAAACTGTATCACTTCTCACAAAGTGAGAAAAATGTACATTTCTATGTATGATATTTGAACAATATCAACCTACTTGTTATTTCTCTGAACAATCATTCTCCTTTTCTACTGTAAATATACAGCTGTTTCTTCTTTCTGGACATGTTTCTTCATACCAGAAAGACTTATGTTCTCCTCCTTCATTCGTCATCTCACCACTTAAAATTCTACATTAGAAATTAGAGACATCCTTTTAAAAAAAATAGACTTAAATGTTTAGAAGAGTGTTAAGATTTTATAGAATAGCATAAAGGAGGAAAATTGAGAAGATGGTGCACAGAGTATCCAAATATTCCATTTCCACTTTCTCCTACTATTAACGTCTTACGTTCATATGGTATATTTTTTACAATTAATTAACTAATAAGATATATTATTAAGTAAAGTCCATGCATTATTCAGATTTCTTTAGTTTTTACCTAGCGTCCTTTATCTGTTCCAGGATCTCATGCAGGATTTCACATTGCATTTGGTTGTCAAGTTTATTTCGATTCATGTTAGCTGTGGAAGTTTCTCAGCCTTTGATGACTTTGACAGTTTTGAGGTCTACTACTCAGATGTTTAGTAGGTTGTCCCACTACTGAAAATTGTCTGATGATTTTCTTATGATAATTTTCACATTATAGGTTATTGGGAGGAATACTACAGAGGGAAAGTGCCATTTTCCCATATCATATTAGAGGTACCTACCGTCAACATGATTTATGACTTTCGATATTGACTTTAATCACTTGGCTGAGGTATATTTGTCAAGTTCCTCTCCTGTAAAGTTCCTTTTTTTCCTTGCTTTTCTATTCTGTTTTTTTTTAAGTTGGAGAGCTCTTCTCTTTATTCCCCAGCTACCTTTATTATTGCTCATCCAGGAGGGGACAATGATTTTCTTTTATTTCCTTTTTATACTGAACTACGAGCTGACAGAGGAGGGAGCATTCTGGTTATCTCTGCACCCTAGACATCTATCACAGAGTGTGTTGTATAGAACAGTGGTCCCCAACCTTTTTCAGCACCTGGGACCAGTTTTGTGGAAGATAATTTTTCCACAGACCGGAATGGGGAAGATAGTTTCAGGATGTAACTGTTCCACCTCAGATCATCAGTCATTAGATTCTCATAAGGAGCGTGCAACCTAGATCCCTTGCATGCACAGATCACAATAGAGTTCGTGCTCCTATGAGAATCTATGTGGCCCCTAATGTGACAGGAGGTGGAGCTCAGGCGGTAATGCTGTCTCACCCATGCTCACCTGCTGCTGTGCAGCCCGGTTCCTAACACGCCACGGACTGGTGGTAGTTCATGGCATTGGAGTTGGGGACCCCAATATAGGGGATATACAGTTAAATATTTGTTGAATAAAGGGATATTTTTACAATAAGTCAAATTTTGTAACCCAAAATAAGTTTTAATGAGCAAATATGTCATAATAGATGGTATATTCAAATACATTTTGACATAAAATTGAGATATGCCCTTAAAATATGTGACTGTGGTTTTCACATATTTACAAAAGGTCAGCAACATTGGTAGCAAGAAGAAATTTTCGAAGTTTTAAAGCAATGAAATAATTTGTTCAAAAATTTTTACACAAATTATATATATATAAAAGTTGAGTCGTTCTTGTCAAAGTGGAAGTGAAGGATTTTTTATAAAGATAGAAGATTCTATAAAAACTCATGAAAGCCTTAGTAAAAGCAAAATAACTTGATATTATTCTAAACAATTTTCTCACAAAAGTAAGGTATTTTAATTACACTAATAAAATTAATCCTGAAATATGCATCTTAATATAGAGTGGAAAGTTCATGTAATATTACTGGCTGAGGCGAGAAATATCCATTCTAAAAGTTGTTTATAAGCCTATCAAGAATGTTTCTTTTTTTCTTTTTTCGCATTTCTATTTTTTATTACAAAATTAGATTTTGAAGAAATTTCTTTTTTACTTTTTTTTTCCCTCAGAAATGAGAGTGGTAACATTGCCTTTGATATAAGAAATCTATAGGAGAAAAATGACATATCTTCCACACTTGAATAGAGATAAATTTCCTCAGAGGTTCTGTTTCATTTGGCTTGAAACATGGCATTTTGTGTTTGTTTGAAGGTAGGCTCATCTTGAGGAGAATATTTAGGCTATTCTTATGAGAACTTAGAAATTAATTACCAGCTACATAGTAAAAAATCCTCTTTATCATAAGGTTTTTTAATTATTCCCAAAATAGAAATTACAGATCTCCGTGTCTCGTAAATCCCAGGAAACTAGTTCTAATTTGTGGGGTTTGTTTGTTTGTTTGTTTGTTTTGCTTGTTTCCTACTGAACTTTTGATACATGCTTAATATTTGCAGGTAAAAGTCTAGATATTTAAAAATTAAGTCAGGTATTAGGGACTTTGGTTAACATCAAATAAATTCAAACAGCCACATAAAACTGCTTCCTCAGACTTGTATTTAAGTTTACACACTGCTTGGCAAGGCTGTAGAATTTATTGTTATTCAATAGCCTCCTACTTTATAATAAATATGACATTGAATAAAGTCAAGGAACAATGGTCACCATTTTTACTAAAGGTATGTACCATATAAACAACCCATTATTAAATGAATACTTGTCTTCTACCTAATACATACATATTTTTAAATTAAATATAAAAGTAAATACTAGCATTTTCTGGCAGTATTTCAAAACACCTAGTGGGCGATATCGAATCTTGTAATTCTTTCTATTACAATCATCTAATTTGTGAAATCCTCCATATCTGTTAGTATTTCCTCCATGAAATAGGACTGTTGCTCTTTAAATAAAGAGATTTTCTGTACAAGGGTGTTTAGAAAATCTTTCTCTTCTGTGTTTCTTTCATAAATCAGGAGGGAGAGGTGTACTGAATGTTCATGAGAAAGACTTTGAAAGTTTATAGCCCTTGACCTGAATTCTGATTCCTTTACTTGTGAATTTTGAGAACTAGTACAAATTTGTAAATTGACTGAGCCTCAAGTTCTTCATTCATAAATGATGGGAGAAAAAAAAAAACAAAAAAACAAAAAAAACAAGTCACTTTATAGATTTGCAGTGAATATTAAAATAAACACACATGTAATGAACAATATTTGACATACCTTTATCACTAGCAGGTAACACATGTATAATGTAGAAGTAGGAAGAAACAATCAAAAACTCAAATATTCAGATTTTCTACAGGCTCCAGAGAGATTCTTAGATATTTCTATGTCCCCAAACTGTAAAGACATTGTTACTGTTTCATGTTTTCCTATCCCATCTTTGCCTATTTTAAAGCTTGTTTTAGAATCTTTAAAGTATAAAGAAATATACAAATGTACTATATACATGTAAGAGAATATTCTAAGGTTGTCTATTTTTCCTAAAGTAGAGCCTTTTCCCTATGCTGCTGTGATCATATATCTGCAACTGTGTAAATATATATATGCCTCAATATTAAACATGAAATTTAAAAGTAAACACAGTGAGAGGTTGAAATAAATGTAAATAATGACAGCAATAGTATTACATATTCCAGTACCATTTTGTAATTTATGTGAGATTATTACAATACACCTAGATGCCTTTTTACACATTTGTATTCTTTAAGTGATCCACAATTACTTATTTATCTTGCTTTATATTTCTTAAGTGTGTTATTGTAAAACCATTCTCCAAGTGAAGGGAAGAAAAAAGTAGCCATTTAATTTCCAAAGTACACGTACAAACACACAAGGTACAAGTAGTTTGGAACTCATGATATTGAAAGTGATCTCTGCACTTTTTAGTGAGCATAAAGCTTAGAACTGCACCACAGTAGGAATTGCTATTCTCTAGGTTAGCTGTGGTGAGGAAATATGAAGGGAAGTTTCAGAGGCAGACCATAAGAATAAAAACTCCTCTTATTCTTCTGTCTCAGTGTTCTAGGGAAGAAAAGAGTTTTTGGTATATTATGCAAAAATATGATAATTGTAAACATCTAATTAGCTGTAAGTAAATATGTAAAGTAAGAAAAAAATTAAAATGTGTCTGGACAGTTTAGATCATTGAAGTTAATCAGTTTCAGGCAAAATAAGGAAATAGTAGGCTGTCAGTTCCTTGTTCATAGAAGTTTGGCTTAATCTTCATGTCTCTCAAAGCACCTATTGTAGTATCTTGATCTATAATATTAACAAAAATAAAAATAATGAGTGCATTTCTAAATTATTTAGGTTACTTTTCTCTTGTGTTTTCTTGTCTCACTTTACTTATTTAGAATTTTGATATATGGAAATATGCATTTTCACTGCATTGTGGAGGGAAAAAAATGGCTCTATTTAGAGCTCTTAATTATGATTAATGTTACCTTTTTCCAGTCTTAATATCTGAGTAAATATAATTTGTTTTTAGTTTCCATAAAATGCAAAGGATAATGAAAACAAAATTTATAACATTGTTCTACAAGATTTATAATGTATATAGATGTAATATACTTGGCAAATATAAGATAGACTATTGGACTGGAAGAGGGGGTTGGGATCGTAGACAGTATGTATATTGGAGTGGGAGAAGGGGTTGGGATAGTAGATAGTATGTATATTATAATCACTGGTGCCATCATACCACACATACACATAAACATAGTTTTATATATATATACACACATATATATATGATGGAATTTTTAAAGTTTCATATAATTTAAAAGAAGTCAGGAAGAATTAAAGGTAGAAATAAACAATTGTATAATCATAGGTGAAGATTTTAATTTCCATTTCTCATCAATTGCTAGAAAAACCAGACTAAAAACATGCGACAGTTGCATAATTCACAATCACAAAGATAAATCATATACTGGGTCATAAAAATGTCTTCATATATTTAAGACACTTTATATCATGCAGGAAATATTCTCTCACCACAATGGAAAAGTTTTAAAGCATAACAATAAGAAATCAATGATAACGTCAATATTTGCCAATTAATGATTCTAAATGGTGTATTGATCAAAGAAGAAACCATAAGGCAAATCAGAAATATTTTAAATGGGAAAAATTATAATTTGATGGATGTAGTTAAAGTATTGCTTAGAGAGAAATTTAGTGCTTTAAATATTTATATTAGAAAGCAAAAATAGTCAAAAATTAATACACTACATTCTCCTTTAAGCTATTATAAAGAGAAGAGCAGAATGAGAATGAGAATGGCAGAATGAGAAGAACTGAAATAATGAATATAAGAACAGAAATTCATAAAATTGAAAACAATAGAGACGTTAACAAATCAAACATTTGGTTTTTTGAAACAGTAATAAAATTAATAAACTGCTAACTAAATTAATGAAGACAAAGATAGAGGGAAAATAGGTTTTTAGCACCAGGAATAAAAGGGGAGTTATCTCCAGAGACTTACGAATCTTTGCTATCCATCATGGTTTGCCCAAACTACATATGGCTATTTAAATTAATTAAAATTAAACCAAGTTTAGTTTCTTAGTCACAATCTCATTTCAAATCCTCAGTAACCACATATGGCTATTAGTTACCAGATTGGGCAGAGCAGATGTAGAATATTTCCATTATAACAGAAAGTTCTGTTGGGCAGCATTGCCCGTTAAAAGGAAAATAGGAGAGTGTTATAAACAAGTTTATATCAACACACTTGACAACTTAGAAAAATGTACAAATTCATTGAATAATATGATT
Source organism: Theropithecus gelada (assembly GCF_003255815.1). Taxonomy (NCBI): domain Eukaryota; kingdom Metazoa; phylum Chordata; class Mammalia; order Primates; family Cercopithecidae; genus Theropithecus; species Theropithecus gelada. Next base: position 20,392,675 of record NC_037680.1, on the reverse strand, counting down.
TAGCAAAACTAACTCAGGATTAAATAAAATCTGAATATTCTTGTATCTATTAAAGATGTTACATTTGTTATTTCACATCTTCCCAAAAAGAAAACTCTGAGCAAAATGACGTAATTGGCTAATTTTATTAAACATTTAAGGAAGACATCAAAATCTTACACAAACTCTATCAGAAAATAGAGAGGATATATCCCAATTCATTTCATGAGGCCAGTACAACCCTAATACTAAGATCTGATAGAGACATTGCAAATAATTATAATAATAGTAACAATGGCACGTAGCCTTTATGAACACAGATGTAACATTTTTACACAACATTAGCAAGCCAAATTCTTTAACACAGAAGGAAGATCACACATTGTAATAAAAAAGTATTTAGCTTAGGAAAGCAAGGTTGGCTTTAAATGTGAAAATTATTATACAATATAATTAACTCTATTAAGCATTTTAAAAGCATATCAACATTTCAAAAGGCACAGGGAAAAAGAACTTGACAGAATTTAACACATGATGATATATATTTCAGCAATCCAAGAATAGAATTTTCTTTTCCTGTCATTATCAATATGCCTACTGTAAAATACTAAACATTTTTAAAAATATTATTATTCTCAGCCAGGCGCGGTGGTTCACACCTGTAATCCCAGCACTATGGGAGGCCGAGGTGGGCGGATCACTTGAGGTTAGGGGATCAAAACCAGCCTGGCCAACATGGCGAAAACCCATCTCTACTAAAAATACAAAAATTAGCCTGGCCTGGGGGCAGGCGCCTGTAATTCCAGCTCCTCAGGAGGCTGAGGCAGGTGAATCGCTTGAAACGGAAGGCGGAGGTTGCAGTGAGCTGATACCGAGCCATTGCATTCCAGCCTGAGCGACAGAACAAGACTCCATTTCAAAACAACAACAACAACAACAACAACAACAACAACAACAACAAAAGTTATTATTCTCACCTTTTCTATTCCATATTGTACTACTCATTGTAATAAAAGAAGGAAAAGAGGCCAGGTGCGGTGGCTCACGCCTGTAATTCCAGCACTTTGGGTGGCCGATGCAGGTGAAAAACGAGGTCAGGAGTTCAAGACCAGCCTGGCCAACATAGTGAAACCCCGTCTCTACTAAAAATATAAAAAAATTAGCCAGGCGTGGTGGCACTTGCCTGTAATCCCACCTACTTGGGAGGCTGAGGCAGGAGACTGGCTTGAACCAGGGAGGTGGGGTTTGCAGTGAGCCAAGAGCACGCCACTGCACTGCAGTCCGGGCGACAGTGCAAGACTCCGTCTCAAAAAAAAAAAAAAAAAAAAAAAAAATGGAGGGCATATCATTCAGAGAAGACATAGAACTGTCCCTGTTAGCACATGAAATACGGGTTTATATAGAAAATTCTGAAGAATGTAAAGAAAAACTACTGCTAAAACTAATATGTGAATTTAGTGAAGTCCCTGAATACAATGTTAAAATACAAGAATTAATTTTAATTTTTTATATATATATATATTTATTTTATTATACTTTAAGTTCTAGGGTACATGTGCACAACGTGCATNACCACAATTATTTTGCACCAACCTAATAGCTTATATGTTGTTTCGTGTAATTTTTTATTTACTTGTTTAGTTTCTAACATAATCTATTATATGTGTTAAATCATATTTGCAGAGATAAATGTTAGGGACATCAAAAGACACATTTAAAACTATGAAGTGTGAGAAATACCAGTTTTCACCTTGTGTCTTATGCAGGTACATGAAACCAAATAAATTGCCATATAGAAACTGGAATGTTTGCACTCATTTGACTATAGTCCTGTCTCTTGGAACTATGTGGTCACTTTGGGGAAAGGCAGTGTAATTCAGAGCATATGCATGTACCTCTCTCGAAACTCATTCACAATTTGGGAAAATAATGTGACATGTTAAGAAGTGGCTCAGACAGTTAGAAAGTCCGGCATGGGGAGGTAACCGCTTGACTGGGTATATACCCAAAGGATTATAAATCATGCTGCTATAAAGACACATGCACACGTATGTTTATTGCGGCACTATTCACAATAGCAAAGACTTGGAATCAACTCAAATGTCCATCAGTGACAGACTGGATTAAGAAAATGTGGCACATATACACCATGGAATACTATGCAACCATAAAAAAGGATGAGTTTGTGTCTTTTGTAGGGACATGGATGCAGCTGGAAACCATCTTTCTTAGCAAACTATCACAAGAACAGAAAAGCAAACACCGCATGTTCTCACTCATAGGTGGGAACTGAACAATGAGATCACTTGGACTCAGGAAGGGGAACATCACACACCGGGGCCTATCATGGGGAGGGGGTAGGGGGGACGGATTGCATTGGGAGTTATACCTGATGTAAATGACGAGTTGATGGTTGCTGATGAGTTGATGGGTGCAGCACACCAACATGGCACAAGTATACATATGTAACAAACCTGCACGTTATGCACATGTACCCTAGAACTTAAAGTATAATAATAACAATAAATAAATAAATAAATAAATAAATAAAAAGAGGTGGCTCAGATTCCTAACGTTTCTTTTAAAAATTCTAAAATTGATAATAATTATGGTTTTCCTTTACTTAAAAGGATTAAACTTGTTTACTTGGGCTTTTGCTACTAAACTCTGTAGAAGCACAAATCTGCTGGTAGAAGAAGAGATAAGGGACCCATGGTCTATAAATTTGCATCCACAAAGAAAAAGTAAATTGCTAATGGAAACTGATTTTCTATTGACAGTGACTAGCTTGCCTTGAGACATTAACTTTATCTTCACCAATGTATTTGAAAACAAGCTATTGGATTATCCCTCCCCTGTAAAAATTAGTGCCGCTCAAAGTGACAAATTGTAAGTCAGAGCTTGCCTATATTAAGAGGCAAAGGAGTGAATCACATCTTCATTGAGAGGATAGTTTGTTCCAGGCTCCAAAAGAAGAAGTGAAATATGACAGACATGTAGTTTTCATTCAGCACATGTTTACTGATGTATTTCATGTGTCAGACACTCCTAAGGCCCTGAGGGTACTGGAGAAATCCCGTACTTTTTCTTGCAATGCCTTCTTTTTTCTTCTTCTTCTTCTTATTATTATACTTTAAGTTTTAGGGTACATGTGCACAACGTGCAGGTTTGTTACATATGCATACATGTGCCATGTTGGTGTGCTGCACCCATTAACTCATCATTTACATTAGGTATATCTCCTAATGCTATCCCTCCCTGCTCCCCCTTCCCCACAATAGGCCCCAGTGTGTGATGTTCCCCTTCCTGAGTCCAAGTGCTCTCATTGTTCAGTTCCCATGTATGAGTGAGACCATGCACTGTTTGGTTTTCTGTTCTTGCGACAGTTTGCTGAGAATGATGGTTTCCAGCTGCATCCATGTCCCTACAAAGGACACAAACTCATCCTTTTTTATGGCTGCATAGTATTCCATGGTGTATATGTGCCACATTTTCTTAATCCAGTCTGTCACTGATGGACATTTGGGTTGATTCCAAGTCTTTGCTATTGTGAATAGTGCTGCAATAAACATACGTGTGCATGTGTCTTTATAGCAGCATGATTTGTAATCCTTTGGGTATATACCCAGTAATGGCATGGCTGGGTAAAATGGTATTTCTAGTTCTAGATCCTTGAGGAATCATCACACTGTTTTCCACAATGATTGAACTAGTTTACAGTCCCACCAACGGTGTAAAAGTGTTCCTATTTCTCCACATCCTCTCCAGAACCTGTTATTTCCTGATTTTTTAATGATTACCATTCTAACTGGTGTGAGGTGGTATCTCATTGTAGTTTCGATTTGCATTTCTCTGATGGTGAGTGATGATGAACATTTTTTCGTGTGTCTGTTGGCTGTATGAATGCTTCTTTTGAGAAGTGTCTGTTCATATCCTGTGACCACTTTTTATGGGGTTGATTTTTTCTTGTAAATTTGTTTGAGTTCTTTGTAGGTTATGCATATTAGCCCTTTTTCTGATGAGTAGATTGCAAAAATTTTCTCCCATTCTATAGGTTGCCCATTCACTCTGATGGTAGTTTCTTTTGCTGTGCTGAAGCTCTTTAGTTTAATTAGATATCATTTGTCAATTTTGGCTTTTGTTGCCATTGCTTTGGTATTTTAGACATGAGGTCCTTGCCCATGCCTATGTCCTGAATGATATTACCTAGGTTTTCTTCTAGGGTTTTTATGGTTTTAGGTCTAACATTTAAGTCTCTCATCGATCTTGAATTAATTTTCTATAAGGAGTAAGGAAAGGATCCAGTTTCAACTTTCTACTTATGGCTAGCCAATTTTCCCAGCACTATTTACTAAATAGGGAATCCTTTCCCCATTTCTTGTTTTTGTCAGGTTTGTTAAAGAACTGATGGCTGTAGATGTTTGGTATTATTTCTGAGGGCTCTGTTCCATTCCATTGGTCTATATATCTATTTTGGTACCAGTACCATGCTGTTTTGGTTACTGTAGCCTTGTAGTATAGTTTGAAGTTAGGTAGCGTGATGCCTCCAGCTTCGTTCTTTTGACTTAGGATTGTCTTGGCAGTGCAGGCTCTTTTTTGGTTCCATATGAACTTTAAAGCAGTTTTTTCCAATTCTGTGAAGAGAGTCTTTGGTAGCTTAATAGGGATGGCATTGAATCTATAAATTACCTTGGGCAGTATGGCCCTCTTCACAATATTGATTCTTCCTATCCATGAGCATGGTATGTTCTTCCATTTGTTTGTGTCCTCTTTTATTTCACTGAGCAGTGGTTTGTAGTTCTCCTTGAAGATGTCCTTTACATCCCTTGTAAGTAGGATTCCTAGGTATTTTGTTCTCTTTGAAGCAATTATGAATGGGAGTTCATTCATGATTTAGTTCTCTCTTTGTCTGTTTCTGGTGTATAAGAATGCTTGTGATTTTAGCACATTGATTTTGTATCCTGAGACTTTGCTGAAGGTGCTTCTCAGTTTAAGGAGATTTTGGACTGAGACGATGGGGTTATCTAGGTATACAGTCATGTCATCTGCAAACAGAGACAATTTGACTTCTTCTTTTCCTAACTGAATATCCTTTATTTCTTTCTCTTGCCTGATTGCCCTAGCCAGAATTTTCAACACTATGTTGAATAGGAGTGGTGAGAGAGGGCATCCCTGTCTTGTGCCAGTTTTCAAAGGGAATGCTTCCAGTTTTTGCCCATTCAGTATGATATTGGCTGTGGGTTTGTCATAAATAGCTCCTATTATTTTGAGATACGTTCCATCAATACCGAATTTATTGAGAGATTTTAGCATGAAGGGCTGTTGAATTTTGTCAAAGGGCTTTTCTGCATCTATTGAGACAATCATGTGGTTTATTGATTTGTGTATGTTGAACCAGCCTTGCCTCCCAGGGATGAAGCTCACTTGATCATGCTGGATAAGATTTTTGATGTGCTGCTGGATTTGGTTTGCCAGTATTTTATTGAGGATTTTTACATCGATGTTCATAAGGGATATTGGTCTAAAATTCTCTTTTTTTTGTTGTTTCTCTGCCCGGCTTTGGTATCAGGATGATATTGGTCTCATAAAATGAGTTAGGGAGGATTCCCTCTTTTTCTATTGATTGGAATAGTTTCAGAAGGAATGATACCAACTCCTCCTTGTACCTCTGGTAGAATTCAGCTGTGAATCCGTCTGGTCCTGGACGTTTTTTGGTTGGTAGACTATTAATTGTTGCCTCAATTTCAGAGCCTGTTATTGGTCTATTCCAGGATTCAACTTCTTCCTGGTTTAGTCTTGGGAGAGTATAAGTGTCCAGGAAATTATCCATTTCTTCTAGGTTTCTAGTTTATTTGGGTAGAGGTGTTTATAGTATTCTCTGATGGTAGTTTGTATTTCAGTGGGGTTGGTGGTGATATCCCCTTTATCATTTTGTATTGCGTCTATTTGATTCTTCTCTCTCTTCTTCTTTATTAGTCTTGCTAGCAGTCTATCAATTTTGTTGATCTTTTCAATAAATCAACTCCTGGATTCATTGATTTTTTGGAGGGTTTTTTATGTTTCTATCTCCTTCAGTTCTGCTCTGATCTTAGTTATTTCTTGCCTTCTGCTAGTTTTTGAATGTGTTTGCTCTTGCTTCTCTAGTTCTTTTAATTGTGATGTTAAGGTGTCAATTTTAGATCTTTCCAGCTTTCTCTTGTGGGCATTTAGTGCTGTAGATTTCCCTCTACACACAGTTTTAAACGTTTCCAGAGATTCTGGTATATTGTATCTTTGTTCTCATTGGTTTCAAAGAACATCTTTATTTCTGCCTTCATTTTGTTATGTACCCAGTAGTCATTCAGGAGCAGGTTATTCAGTTTCCATGTAGTTGAGCAGTTTTGATTGAGTTTCTTAGTCCTGAGTTCTAGTTTGATTGCACTGTGGTCTGAGAGACAGTTTTTTATAATTTCTGTTCTTTTACATTTGCTGCGGAGTGCTTTAATTCCAACTATGTGGTCAATTTTGGAGTAAGTGTGATGTGGTGCTGAGAAGAATGTATATTCTGTTGATTTGGGGTGGAGAGTTCTGTAGATGTCTATTAGGTCCACTTGGTGCAGAGTTGAGTTCAATTCCTGGATATCCTTGTTAACTTTCTGTCTCATTGATCTGTCTAATGTTGACAGTGGGGTGTTAAATTCTCCCATTATTATTGTATGGGAGTCTAAATCTCTTTGTCAGTCTCTTATGACTTGCTTTATGAATCAGGGTGCTCCTGTATTGGGTGCATATATATTTATGATAGCTAGCTCTTCCTGATGAATTGATCCCTTTACCATTATGTAATGGCCTTCTTTGTCTCTTTTGATCTTTGATGGTTTAAAGTCTGTTTTATCAGAGACTAGGATTGCAACCCCAGCTTTTTTTTGTTTTCCGTTTGCTTGGTAGATCTTCCTCCATCCCTTTATTTTGAGCCTATGTGTGTCTCTGCATGTGAAATGGGTCTCCTGAATACAGCAAACTGATGGGTCTTGACTCTACCCAATTTGCCAGTCTGTGTCTTTTATTTGGAGCATTTAGTCCATTTACATTTAAGGTTAATATTGTTATGTATGAACTTGATCCTGTCATTATGATATTAGCTGGTTATTTTGCTCGTTAGTTGATGCAGTTCTTCCTAGCATTGATGGACTTTACATTTTGACATGTTTTTGCAATGGCTGGTTGTTCCTTCCCATGTTGAGTGCTTACTTCAGGATCTCTTGTAGGGCAGGCCTGGTGATGACAAAATCTCTAAGCATTTGCTTTTCTGTAAAGGATTGTATTTCTCCTTCACTTATGAAACTTAGTTTGTCTGGATATGAAATTGTGGGTTGAACATTCTTTTCTTTGAGAATGTTGAATATTGACTCCCACTCTCTTCTGCCTTGTAGAGTTTCTGCCGAGAGATCTGCTGTTAGTCTGATGGGCTTCCCTTTGTGGGTAACCTGACCTTTCTCTCTGGCTGCCCTTAAGATTTTTTCCTTCACTTCAACTTTGATGAATCTGACAATTATGTGTCCTGGAATTGCTCTTCTCGAGGAGTGTCTTTGTGACCTTCTCTGTATTTCCTGAATTTGAATGTTGGCCTGCCTTACTAGGTTGGGGAAATTCTCCTGGATGACATCTTGCAGAGTGTTTTCCAACTTGGTTCTGTTTTCCTTGTCACTTTTAGGCACACAAATCAGACCTAGATTTGGTCTTTTCACATAATCCCATATTTTTTGGAGGCTTTGTTCATTTCTTTTTACTCTTTTTTCTCTACACTTCTCACTTCATTTCATTCATTTGATCTTCAATCACTGATAATCTTTCTTCCAGTTTATTGAGTCAGTTACTGAAACTTGTGCATTTGTCACATAGTTCTCATGTCATGGTTTTCATCTCTATCAGTTCTTTTAAGGTCTTCTCTGCATTGATTATTCTAATTATCCATTCATCCATTTTTTTTCAAGGTTTTTAGTTTCTTTGCGCTGGTTACATAGTTCCTCCTTTAGCTCTGAGAAGTTTGATTGACTGAAACCTTCTTCTCTCAACTCGTCAAAGTCATTCTCTGTCCTGCTTTGTTCTGTTGCTGACGATGAGCTGCGTTCCTTTGGAGGGGGAGATGCGCTCTGATTTTTCTGAATTTCCAGCTTTTCTGCACTGCTTTTTCCTCATCTTTGTGGTTTTATCTGCCTTTGGTCTTTCATGATGGTGACGTACTGATGGGGTTTTGGTGTGGGTGTCCTTTCTGTTTGTTAATTTTCCTTCTAACAGTCAGGACCCTCAGCTGCAGGTCTGTTGCAGTTTGCTTGAGGTCCACTCCAGACTCTATTTGCCTGAGTATCAGCAGCAGAGGATGCAGAAGATAGAATATTGCTTATCAGTGTGTGTTGCTGTCTGATTCTTGCTCTGGAATCTTTGTCTCAGGGGTGTACCCCACCGTGTGAGGTTTGAGGTGTCGGTCTGCACCTAGTGGGGGATGTCTCCCAGTTAGGCTACTCAGGGGTCAGGGACCTGCTTGAGCAGGCAGTCCGTCCATTCTCAGATCTCATCCTCCATGCTGGGAGAACCACTGCTCTCTTCAAACCTGTCAGACAGGGACATTTACATCTGCAGAGGTTTCTGCTGCTTTTTGTTTAGCTATGCCCTGTCCCCAGAGGTGGAGTCTACAGAAGCAGGCGGGCCTCTTTGAGCTGCGGTGAGCTCCACTCAATTCGAGCTTCCCTGCAGCTTTGTTTACCTACTTAAGCCTCAGCAATGGCGGGCGCCCCTCCCCCAGCTTCGCTGCCCCCTTGCAGTTAGATTGCAGACTGCTGTGGTAGCAATGAGGGAGGCTCCATGGGCATAGGACCCTCCAGGCCAGGTGTGGGATATAATCTCCTGTGTGCCATTTGCTAAGACCTTTGGTAAAGCGCAGTATTAGGGTGGGAGTTACCCGATTTTCCAGGTGTTGTGTGTCTCAGTTTCCCTTGGCTAGGAAAAGGAATTCCCTTCCCCCTTGCACTTCCCAGGTTGAGCGATGCCTCACCCTGCTTCAGCTCTCACTGGTCGGGCTGCACCCACTGACCAGCACCGACTGTCCGACATGCCCGAGTGAGATGAACCCGGTGCTTTAGTTGAAAATGCAGAAATCACGCGTCTTCTGTGTTGCTCACACTGGGAGCTGGAGGCTGGAGCTGTTCCTTTTCGGCCATCTTGGGCGCCACCCTCCCTTGCAATGCTTTCAAGCAATTGTTTTCTAATTTGTAACATGCCAAGCAAGCCACTTTCTGTTACCCTAAGGACTGATTAAAGTGTTCTAGAAGGCAATTAACTCTTTGAATAATCACTTCTACAGTAACAATCTTTTGGTACTTTTCCAAGTATCAAAAATCCATAGACCCAAAAGGATTTACTGTAAGACTTGGTGTTAGGGTAATTTTGCAACCTGCATCGTGGATTTCTAAAATGCATTCTCGTGAGTATATGCTTTGATTCCCCCAAATACTTACTTAAGATTTAACATTATAAGAATTATTATAAACATTTTAAAAATTAGGTTCTTAATCAATTCATTTAATCTTTTCAAGCTTTTTTTTTTTTTTTTTTTTTTGCTTTGATTCTGTATGGTTTGTATAAGATACCCACTATTCTCCAAAAAACTGTTAATTTAAAATGTCCTATTTATTTACAAAATCAGAGATGTTATAAAGTATGAGAGAATAATTATTCTTTGCATAAATTAATGATAATCCCTGAATAATTCACATGTTGGCTAATTTAAATAATTTTTGCATAGGTAAATAGATATGTCCCTCCCTCCCAATAAAACGGAACCAAGTGTTTTCTTCTAGCTCCACTGTCAGGCTGTGTATTCTGCATGTGCAATTAAGAGTAATTGAGGCCGGGCGCGGTGGCTCAAACCTGTAATCCCAGCACTTTGGGAGGCCGAGATGGGTGGATCACAAGGTCAGGAGATCGAGACCATCCTGGCTAACATGGTGAAACCCCATCTCTACTAAAAAATACAAAAAACTAGCCGGGCGAGGTGACGGGCGCCTGTAGTCCCAGCTACTTGGGAGGCTGAGGCAGGAGAATGGCATGAACCCGGGAGGCAGAGCTTGCAGTGAGCTGAGATCCGGCCACTGCACTCCAGCCTGGGCGACAGAGCAAGACTCCGTCTCAAAAAAAATAAAATAAAATAAAGAGTAATTGAATAAATCTCAGTATTGGCCAGAAACAGATAATAGGAAAGGGCAAGAAGCAAAATTAAGGAAAAGGGTATCAACTCAGCCTTCCGTGGATATTTTGCCCCCAAAAGATAAATAGAAGACTAGTTTAGGCAAAAGTCAGTCTGTTGGTCTTCCAGACTTGAATGTATGGAATTGTGAAGCCTACATTATTTTAAGCTTCAACAAAGCAGGCCTCATAGGTCCCTTTGCTCCTTCTATGCAAAGTATTCCCTAGGTGAGATAAAAATAAGCTAAGGGAAAAGATCACTCTTATCATTTTAGGCATAGTGTTACACTAATCTTTCTTCCTAAGAGTTGGATTATAGCCTTAGGAAATTCACTCTGCTTTACTTAGTCAGCAATGTGACCCAGTACGTACAGTTAATTAAGTAATAGATTAATTAATTTTAAAATTAAAAGCCAAAGCAAACACGTTTCTAAAGTAGCATAGTACAAACAAGATCCAAAGCCTTCTTCCACAGCTGACCTATTTATACCAGGAAGCCTATCTTTGCAAGGCCCGAGGCAAGGATAGAAGCCTGGAGTACTGGGTTCTACCTAGAATGTAACAGAAAAGTTGGATAATCTCAAAGTGACTCTTCCTGGGACTGAGCGATTCTCTGAGCCCCAGCCAATTTCTCCTGAAGCATTAGTACCTCTCCTTCAGAAACTTTATTATATTTCTTCCTCTACCTTTGTAGAGTACATATAACGAGTCTAAGAAAGGAAATTTGAGGTAACTTAGGATTTTGATGAGTTTGACACGTGCTCAGGAATCAAAATAAATTTTCTTGTTGAAGTATTGGGAAGATAAGTTTGAGCTCTTATTTTTATTTAAAATAATGGTTTCTCATTATTTTCAATAAGTATGGATTTTATTATTCTTACATGTCATTGCAATATCACATAAGGTTATTGTATTTTATTTTGGGATTTTTGAGCGTTTTATTTTGTTTGCCTTTCCAATATGCAAATATATATAATCTGCCCCTTTAGGTAGCACTTGTGATTAATATTCTACTCTGTTTTTAAATTATCTTTCTATCTGCCCCACTTCTAAATAATTGGATTGTATGATCTTCTTTTTGGGTGAGAACATTCGCCTCACATTCTTTCCCTGGGTGTCATAGGCTAGCTTTTCTCAATCAGACCTATATGCACCAACAGAAAAAATAAAATAAAAAGACAAAAAACAAAACCAAACAAAAAATACACTCCCATCCATATATTTTCTGATTATATAATCTGCTATCTTATATTCCCAAAAGTTAAAGTTTTAATCATGGCTTTGCTGTTCAGTTAATCATAGCCTGAAGCTATGTTATTAAACTGTATCTCAACAATATTCACAATTAACACTGAGGGCAAGAAAAAGTGAACGCAATTAAACTACTCTGGAACTTTTCAAAAGAAGACATACGCTGGCCAACAAACATATGAAAAAATGTTCAACATCACTAATCATTAAAGAAATGCAAATCAAAACCACAGCGAGTTACCATCTCACATCAGTTAGAATGGCTCTTACTAAAAAGCCTAAAAATAACAGATTCTGGCAAGGTTGTGGTGTAACGGGAATGCTTATACACTTCTGGTGGGAATGTAAATTAGTTCAACCACTGTGGAAATTAGGTTGGTGATTTCTCAAATAACTTGAAGCAGAACTATCGCTTGATCCAGGAATCCCATTATTAGGAATACACCTGAAGGAAAATGAATTGTTCTACCATAAAGACACATGTACTTGCATGTTTATTACAGCACCATTCATAATAGCAAAGACATGGAATCAACCTAGATCCCCATGAACATAAACCAGATAAAGAAAATGTGACACATGTACACCATGGAATACTATGCATACATATCTATGAAAATAGAATGAGATTATATCCCTTACATCAACATGGATGGAGCTGGAGGCCATTATCCTAAGCAAACTAATGCAGGAACAGAAAACCAAACACCATGTGTTCTCACTAGTAAATGGGAGCTAAACATTGAGTACACAAAAACACAAAGAAGGGAACAAAAGACCCTGGAGCCTACTTGAGGCTGGGAGGTGAGAGGAGGGTGAAGATGGAAACTACCTATTAGGTACTGTGCTTATTACCTCAGTGACAAAATAATCTATACACCAAACCCCAGTGACACACAACTTACCTATAGAGCAAACCTGCACATTACCCCTAAAACTAAAAGTTAAATAAAAAGTAAAAATTATTAAGCCAAAAAATAATTAAAATAATTTTCAGTCTGTGGTAAGTGCTGTGAAGGAAGTGAGGATAGTTATGTGAAACCACAGACAGGTCGAGAGAATTAAATATTGCAAGTGTTTTGGAAACTGGAAATAAAAATTTAAAAATAAAATACTTTTGGAAAGCAGTGAGTGAAAACAACTAAGATAGCCTTCACCAAAAAATATGATCCATTAAAATGAATATTTTTATTTGATGAAGTCCCTCAGAAAGCACCCAAAAGTGTAAACATGTTTGCACTGATTATGTGTGAAAACCTACAGAGAGGCCATCTGGTTTATGTTTTTAACTTAATCAGTTGTGAAATAAAAGTTATATATATATGTACATTACATGGCATAAAATTCAAATTGTTCTATAAAGCTTAACATATAGATGAGTGGTTATCTACTTCATACTACCCCATTCCTAATTTCTGTTCTCCAAAGACATCCCACTTTTAGCTTTTCTTTGGATGTGTTTAATCTGCATATTTAAAAAATAACATGCTTATGCTGATATTTCTTTCCTTTTATTTTTTGAGACAGGGTCTCACTCTCTCACCCAGGCTAGAGTGCAGTGGCACAATTATGGCTTACTGCAGCGTCGACCTTCTGAGCTTAAGTGATCCTCCCACCTCAGCCTCCCAAAGAGTAGTTACAACTACAGGCATGCACCACCACGCCCAGCTAATTTTTGTATTTTTTTGTGCATATGTGGTTTTGCCATGTTGCCCAGGCTGATCTCAAACTCCTGGGCTCAAGCAGTTCACTTGCCTTGGCTGCCCAAAGTGCTGGAATTGCAGGCATGAGCCACCACACCCGACCTATACTGGTACTTCTTGACTTTTCCAATTTAGGTGCTATCAACTACCTCCCTACTGAAAGACGAATGTTTTGTTTGCTTACAATTCTCCCCCATACTCTGCCTACCACACAAATATTTCCAATATTATATCATGGTATTGTTTAAACCATTATTCTCTGTTTTCATCATCTTGTATATTATCTTCAGAGCTGAACCATGTAGTATGCTATGAATATATTTATTTACTTTCCTATTGTTTAAAAATTTGTTGGTGATACACCTTCAGAAACCCCCTGTGTATTTGCTGTCGTTTAGACTGGTTGCATGGGTGTTATCAGGATTTCCTTTTACCAGCCTCCTGGGAAGTAGCTTTTCTTTCTCATGTGTAGGCTCTTCTGTCTTCTGGATCATTAGCCTTTTTCCAACTTGGCCTTCTCTTTTTTAGTGGAGGACAAAAACATTTCTGTATTGCTGCTTCTGTATAAGCTTCCTGAGAGAAATTGCTTGAGTAATAAATTTTTGGTTGGACTTATATGTCTGAAGAAAAAATATCTTTATTCTATTCTCTCAACTGATAGTTTGACTATGCATAGAAGTAGAAGCTAAAAATCATTATATATTTGACTTTAAGGTAGTGCTAAACTGCTTTCTAAATTCCACTTCTACTACTGAAGTTTTCACACCATTGTAATGTTTAGCTTTTTGGATGTGATTTAAAAATAATAGCTTTATGAAGATATTATTCACATACCATACAATTTACCCAACTGGAATATAAAAATCTAAAGATTTTTAGTGTATCTATAGTTGTGCAACCATCACCACAATAAATTTTAGAACATTTTCATTATGCCAAAAATAACCATGCATCTATTAGTAGTCACTCCTCATTTTTCCACAGTATCTCCCCCCAGCACTAGGAAGAACCATTCTAATTTGTGTCTCCTGCTTTGTCTATCCTAGATAATTCATATGAATGAAATACAAGATGTAGTCTTTGGTGACTGGCTACTTTCACTAGCATAATGATTTCAAGTTTTACTCATGTCATAGCTTGTATCATACTTTCTTCTATTTTATTGCCAAATGATATTCCATTATATGGATATACCTCTTTTTGTTTACCTATTGATTCATTGAAAGATGCCTGAATTGTTTCCAGTTTTGGCTGCTATAAGTAACTCTGCTATGAACATTCATATACAAGTTTTTGTGTGTTCTAATTTCTTTTGGGTATATATCTAAGAGTAGAATTGTTGAGACATACAGTGACTCTACATATAACTTGTTGAAGAACTGCCAAAATGGTTTCCAAAGTAGGTGGATCATTTATATTTCTACCAGGGGTGTAGGAAGATTCCATTTTTCTACATCCTCACCAATACTTGCTATTGTCTGTCACTATAATTATAACCACCCTAACAAGTATGAGATAGTATTTTGTTGTGGTTTTGATTTACATTCGCCTAATGAGTACAGATGTTGAATATCAATTTATGTGTTTATTGGCCATTTGTATAACTTCTTTATAGAAATATCTGCAGATCCTTTGTTTTTAATATTGGGTTTTCTTTATATTATTGAATAGTAAGAATTATTCATATATTGCAAATACAAGTCTCTTACCAGATTTGATCTGAACTGTTTTCTCCCATGGTATGAATTGTTTATTCATTTTTTTGATGGTGTTATTTGAAACATAACAATTTTTACTCTTGTTAAGTGCAGTGTATCTTTTTTTGCGTTTGTCACTTGTGCATTTTGTGCCATACCTAACAAGCCTTTTTCTAACCCAAGGAAACAAGGATTTACTCACTTTTTTCTTCTAAGAGTTTTATCATTGCAACTCTTTTACTGAACCCAACAGTCCATTTTGAGTTAATTTTTGTATGTGACATTAGAAGGTTCCAATTTTATTTTTTTGCATGTGGATTCCAGTTGGCCTAGTACAATTTTTTGGAAAAATTATTTCTTCCCCATTGAACTTTCTTGGCACCCTGTCAAAAAGTAATTGAGCATAGATGTGAGAGTTTATTTCTGGATTCTCAATTCTGTCACATTTATCTACATGTGCATCTTTATGCCAGTACTACCCCGTCTTGATGATAACAGCTTTGTAGTTTTTCTTCCTTTTTTTTTTTTTTCTGAGATGGAGTCTTACTGTGTGGCCCAGGCTGGAATGCACTGGTATGATCTCAGTTCACTGCAACCCCCGCCTCCTGGGTACAAGTGATTCTTCTGCCTCAGCCTCTCAAGTAGCTGGGAGTACAGGCATACACCACTAGGCCCAGCTAACTTTTGTATTTTTCATAGAGATGGGGTTTCACCAAATTGGCCAGGCTGGCCTCGAACTCCTGACCTCAGGTGATCCACCCATCTTGGCCTCCAAAAGTGCTGGGATTACAGGCATGAGCCACTGCACCTGGCATAAGTTTCAAAATGGGTATTCTGCTATTGTTGGGTGGGATGTTGTAGATGTCAGCTCCGTCTAGTTTATAATGTTGTTCAAGTATTCTATTCTTTGTTGATCTACTGCTTAATTGTTCTTGCCATTATTAAAAGTGGGACATTGAAGTCTTCAACTATTGTTCTTGAATTCTCTATATTTCCTTGCAATTCCATCAGCTTTTGCTTCATAGATTTTGTGAGTCTATTTTTTTTGGTTCTTATATGTTTATAATTGTTGTATTTTTTTTTTCTGATGGATTTATCCTTTCATTGTTGTAAAATATCTTTATTTGTTTCTTTTTTTTATTTTTAAAGTCTGTTTTGTTTAATAATTATATAGTCACTCCAACTTTCTTATGGTTGCTATTTGCATCCTTTATTTTTTCCCATCCATTTTCTTCCCACCTATTTGTATCTTTGGATCTGAAGCATGTCTCTTATGCATGGCATATAGTTTAATCTGAAGTTTTTATGCTGTCTGATAGTTCTGATTCTGACTTTAGATTTCATGTTTAACCCATTTACAGTTAATGTCATTATTGATAGAGTCAAATTTATGTTTGGTATTTTACCTTTTGTTTTCTTTATTACATGTCATTTTTTGATTTCTATTTCTTTTTTAATGTTTCCTCTTCTTTAAGTGAATATTTTGTAGTGTAATATTTCAATTATTTTAATAGTTTATTTCATTAGGTTTGAGTTGTTTTTTAAGTAGTTGCCCTAAGTAATACAAGATATATCTCACTTTTTCATAATTGACTTCAGATTTATACTATCTCTAGATACAGAAACATTACTCATATATAAATCTATTCTCTCTTCTTGTATGATTGCTATTATTGTTACATATATTAAGTCATTATGTTATAAATCCAGTAATACATAGCTATAATTATTACTTTGTATAATTTTATGTATTTTATAGGGGCTGAGAGAAGACAGGTTAGGAAAGATTTTTATATTGACCTTCTTTTTTGCAGTTCTGGTTCTCTTCATTGTTTCTGTGCACTACAGTCTGATGTCATTTTCTTACTCCAAGACAGCATTGCTTTTGTTTTTCTCCTTTGTGCTATTATTGGCAAATCTATTACATTTCTATATGTTATAAGCCTGATACATTTATATACATAATTTTTACATAATTGCTTTATAAATCAACTATGAAATGAGAAATTATACACTTGTAGCATCTTTTATATTAGCCATATCATTATCAATCCTGGGCCTTTGTTTTTCATATGGTTTCTACTTACTATCTGTAGCCAATTGTTTTGTGTCTGAAGAATTTCCTTTAGTATTTCTCGTAAGCTAGCTTTACTAACAATATGTTCTCTCAGTTTATTTGGGAATTCTCATTTTGTAAAAACAGCTTCACTGGAAATAAGATTCTTGGTTGACATTTTTATAATATATTGTAAAAGTGTAAGTACTTTGAATATATTATCCAACTGCCTTTTGACCTCCATAGGTTTCAATAAGGAGTAAGCTGTTATTCATATTGTGACTTCTTTGTATAAGTACTTTTTTCTCTTGCTGCTTTAAAATTTTTTTCTTTGTCTCTGTCCTTCAACATTTTTACTATGTTGTGGGTGGCTTTGTGTATCCTACTTGGACGTTGTTGATTCTTGATTGTGTTGATTTTTTAAAATCAAATATAGAAAGTTTTTTTTTTTTTAATGTTATTGTTCTGTTCCCTTCTTTTCTTCTTATTCTTTTGCTACTCTCATTATTTAATATGTTGTATACTTACTGATGTCCCACATTTATCTCAAGCTCTGCTTTTTTTTCTATAGTTTTTGTTCCCTGCATTATTCTGATTATATAATATACCTTCAAGTTTTTCAATTCTTTCTTCTGTTAGTTAAGATATACTATGAAACCCCTCAAATAAAATTTTCTTTTTAGCTGTTTTTCTTTTCAAACCAAGAATTTCCATTTGGTTCATTTTAATAATTTCTCTCTTCTCATTTGTATACTCTTTTTGATGGGGCATTGTCTTTATAGATTCATTGACTTCTTTTAAATTTTATTTTTACTACTTTTATTGTGGTAACACACATATAAAACTTGCCATTATAGCCAATTTAAATTGTATAGTTCAGTGGTATTAAATACATTTATATTGTTGTGCAACTATCACCGTCCACCTTCAGAAATTTTTTATCTTCTCATACTGAAAGTCTCTGACAATTAAGTAATGGAGTCTTGTTTCTTGCTTCCCCCACCCATGGCACACACTATTCTACTTTGTCTCTATGAATTTTACTACCACAAGTAACTCATATAAATGGAATCATACAATATTTGTTCTTTAATGGACAAGTTATTTCATTTATTGTAATGTCTTTTAGGTGTATCCACGATGTAGCATGTGTCAGAATTTTCGTCTTTGTTAAGCTTGCAAAATGTCCCACTTTATGCATGTGTTAGGTTTGTTCATTAATTCATCTGTCAGTTGACATTTTGCTGGTGCATTGGTTCTACTTTTTTATTGTAAATGACACTGCTATGGACATGGTTGTACAAGTATCTCTTTGAGACCCGACTTTGAATTCTTTTGAGTAATGCCCGGAAGTGGAATTATGTATCTATCATAATTTTAACTTTTCATGGAATTACCATACTGTTTTCCACAGAGGCTGCACCATTTTACATCTCTACCACCAATGCAGAAGGATTCTTTTTTTTTCCAGTCATCACCAACACTTGTTATTTTCTCTAGTTTGTTTGTTTGTTTGTTTAGTTTTGTTTAATAATAGTTGTCTTAATGAGTGTGAAGTGATGTTTCATTGTGGTTTTTATTGGTATTTCCCTAATGATTAGTGATATTGACTATTTTTACATATGATTATTGGCAATTTGTGTATCTTTGGAGAAATGTGAAGTCTTTGCCCATTTTTAAATTAGGTATTATTTTGTTGTTGACTTGCAGCAGTTCTTTTTATGTTGTAAATATTAATTCCTTATCTTGTATGATTTTCAAATATTTTCTCTCATTCTAGAAATGCTTTTTCATTCTGATCATGTCCCATGTATAAATGTTTGACATTTTGTGAGTTTAAATTTATTTTGTTCTTTTGTTGCCTGTGTACTGCTGTTATATCGTTCCTTTACTTATTTAAGCAAGTTTTCAAAAGTTCTTTGAATGTATTTATAATTGCTTCTTTGAAGTCTTTGCTAATTTCAACGTCTGGATCCTCTGAAAGGCAGAGTCTGTTACTTTCTCCTTGTATATGGGTTACACATTCACACATTCCTATTTCTTTGTATGTCTCGTAATATTTAGTTGAAAAGAAGCTCTTTAGTTTAATTAGATCCCATTTGTCAATTTTGGCTTTTGCTGCCATTGCTTTTGGTGTTTTAGACATGAAGTCTTTGCCCATGCCTATGTCCTGAATGGTACTACCTAGGTTTTCTTCTAGGGTTTTTTATGGTATTAGGTCTAACATTTAAGTCTCTAATCCATCTTGAATTAATTTTCGTATAAGGAGTAAGGAAAGGATCCAGTTTCAGCTTTCTACTTATGGCTAGCCAATTTTCCCAGCACCATTTATTAAATAGGGAATCCTTTCCGCATTTCTTGTTTCTCTCAGGTTTGTCAAAGATCAGATGGCTGTAGATGTGTGGTATTATTTCTGAGGACTCTGTTCTGTTCCATTGGTCTATATCTCTGTTTTGGTACCAGTACCATGCTGTTTTGGTTACTGTAGCCTTGTAGTATAGTTTGAAGTCAGGTAGCGTGATGCCTCCAGCTTTGTTCTTTTGACTTAGGATTGTTTTGGCAATGCGGGCTCTTTTTTGGTTCCATATGAACTTTAAAGCAGTTTTTTCCAATTCTGTGAAGAAACTCATTGGTAGCTTGATGGGGATGGCATTGAATCTATAAATTACCTTGGGCAGTATGGCCATTTTCACGATATTGATTCTTCCTATCCATGAGCATGGTATGTTCTTCCATTTGTTTGTGTCCTCTTTTATTTCACTGAGCAGTAGTTTGTTTATAATATATTTTAGCAACTCTGAAGACCCTTCCTTCCACAGTGGGGTTTGTTTTTGTTTGCACATGCATTTGTTTGTTATCTGAGCTGGCCTTTTTCAGTGACATCTGTTTCCCCATAGTGTGCAGTCTCTGATGTACCCCTTAGAGGGTATAACCTTGAGCATGTTCACAATTACCCCGTGGTGACAGTGGGCTTAACATGACTCTCTTTGACTATCTGTTTTTCTGATCTTTCTATTAAGCTGTGTGTCTTTATTGGTATTATACTTATCAGACAGCTTGCACTGTCAGCTGATTATTCTATTACTTTTTAAAAAACTGTTGTTTGGCATAAATTGCTCTATAGTTTTATTCAGTAAAATCTTGGCTACTTTTCAGGAGATTCAGAACTTTGTTCTAAACCCACAATGGTTCTTCTTAGCTATTTTTTTTTCTTTGTGGTTTTATCTGGCCTGAACTTTAGCTTGTTATTTCCATGAAGCTACCATCTTTGTCCTAACTGATCAACACCAAAATACTCATTGTTTTTGTTTTGGACAGTGCCTTTAGGCTTCAGTTTTCCCATGCTCTGTTACCAATAAAGTCAGTTCTCTTATGGTGAGCTACATAGCTCTATTTGTTAAGCCTGCATCTCCCTGAGCAAAACATCTGCATCATGGCTCTGGAGCTGGGGACTGGGACAGTGCTTCATTCTTCTTATAGTTACACCTGTGCCTTACAAGTGTCGTGCTGAGTACGAGTGGTTGACTTTGATCTTCTTGGCTTGCCTCTTTTGGCTTGGAGTCACTGTCCTCTGAATGATCCGGATGAGAGCAACTGGACCCCAGTATATTCTTGATCTGTTCCTGGGATAGAGCTTCTACCCTATGAGTGTATTCCTCCTATTTGTAATTTGATATTCCTGGGTTTTGGCTGTGTCTGTTGTTTTTTGGTTAGAATTATCTAGTTCAGTCTCTTCAGAAAGTAATTCTTTAGTATTCTGCTGCAAGTGTTAAAAGAGAAAATTTAGGAGGTGTAACTTCTCCTTTCAACCAATACTCCAGTTTGTGTTCCCACCCCATTCCACTCCCATTTCCACTATTCTCAGGGGTGTTAAGAACCTGTAATTCCTAAGCCTTTCCATTATTTTGGTTTTGTATTGATTTGCTTCTTGGCCTTCCTCCAAGAACTTCCATGTTGCATGATTTTATTAAGTGACATTCATATCAAAATTTCTTTTAATAGTGTCCCCTGGAGTTGTGTAATGCAGTCTTTGTGGTTGGAATATAGCAGCCCTGACCATCATCTCTCTCATTATCTTCAACCACTGGCTTAGATTTTACTGCCTAGAAATGCAAAGAGCTAAATAGCTAAGTTAGCTAACACTGATTTATTGCTTTATTGCTTTTAAATTTTTGTTGATATCATTTGTCCACTCTAGCTTCCTTCCTAGTCTCTTTATCCTTATGGGTTTGTGCCTTGTATATTTTATTATCATGCTATTGGGATTTTGGCAAAGTGCATAAGTGAAGAGATATGTTCAATTGCTACTTTTAACACACAGTTGGCATTTTTTGGCCTGATATGCACCAAGCATGGTGTTGGATCTTTGCATTTGTCTTTGTTCATCTCATTATGTTGAACATACAGATACCTTCTCAAAGTTGTTATTGCCTCCTATGTCTAATATGGGGACTTACGTGTCCCATGAGGGGAAAAATGACTTTTCAGTTTTAAAGTAGATTTAGTCACAAGTACTTCTAATCTACTAAATATGAAAAAAATCAAAATTTTGCTAGCAATATGGATCCCCTTTTACAAAGGAGGTTACATTACTCATGTAACCCACCTCACCTCCGCTAACCCAATTGCTACTACTACCTCCACCCTATTTTATTCCTCTCACAAAAGCTAGGTAATATAGGAATTATATGTGTATAATCCTTCTTCAATTATATATGCATTTTCTTATCCTCCTACCTCAGGGCACAAAGAAATTCCCTTATTGTGTATACATAGTTTCTACTTGTATTTTTCTCAGGTCCCTCTGGTGAATTTGGTTATATTTTTTCCTCAAGCAGAGTTTCTGTCTGGTAGCAACTAAATGCATTGAATCAGGCAAAGATCTGATATTGGCTATTTTATTATTAATAACTCTAGTATGTCACCCTTACTGCAAAATCAAATGCAAAACTCAACTACAAGGTATGTAATACCCCAAATACCCTGGCTTTGCCAGTCCAATGCACCTTTTACTCTCACCTTTTTCTCACCTATCTTTCTCTGTACTGGCCCATATCTCAGCATTTATGAGATGCTCTAGAAATTATAGAGTATATCTTCACTCCTTATATTTTTTAATATTCATATAAACATATCAAGACATTTGCCAGGTCAGAATCTAAAGCTCAGAAAGTTTAAGAAACTTGCCTGTTATACCTGTGGTATAACAGCTGATTATACCTGTAGTAGGAGATAGTACAAATAGAACTATGTCTTCTACTTTAGGATCTGGAACACACTTGGAGCTACCATTGTGTCTTAGTTTATTATTTGATTCAAAGAAAACATGGAAATTAAAATCACTGAATTCCTTTGGTTGTGATTATAATAATAATATAATTGCCAGCCTACAGCAGGTGTTTATAATGTGCCAAATTAAGTACTTCTACTGAATTACTGTGTTTAAATCTCACACAATTTCTATGAAATGTCATTGTCCTCATATAATTAGTCTAAAAAGAGAACCTCACACAAGCACATTTCGCTTTATGTTATCTTCTCGTATCTTTTTATAGATTATGCTAAAGTAAACATTTTTCCTCATACAATATTCCCAGTAATAAGTTGTACTTAAAGATTATACTTTTTAAGCAAATTGTGTTAATGAATAAACCAGCCATTTTTTATTTTATAATTTGTCAAATAAATTAATCTCTCTTCAGATTTGATTATGGCTTTGTAGCTATATTTTAATTATCTGTGTAATAAAATCTACAATAAAATGTTTCTAAACAAATCAGAATCTAAAGTTGCAAAGTTACTAAAAATGATTATATTTAGAGATTCAAAAGAAGCAATTTTTTAAATCCAGTGTTCACCAATGAGTTGAGGTGGTTGAGGCTCTTTCTCTGAGTGATTCTTAACTTGCAGGCATAACATAAAATGAGAAAGTCTCTTAGCATTGATGTGGTACACTCTCAGATTTTTTTAGAAAATTGTTACTTTGGTTTTTGTTTAATTTATACATTTCAAAGCATACCTGGTGGCATACATCAGAATTGTATTACAGAGAAATATATTAGGAAACAGCATGAAAATCTTAAAAGTAAATTGGAATTTCCAGACGAGAAGAAGAGAATATGAGTGTGGAGAAAACATGCATATATAAATATATATATATAATTTTTTTTTTTTTTTTTTGAGATGGAGTCTCACTCTGTCATCCAGGCTGGAGTGCAGTGGTGCGATCTTGGCTCACTGCAAGCTCACCTCTCGGGTTCATGCCATTCTCCTGCCTCAGCCTCTGGTGTCGCTGAGTTTACAGGCACCCGACACCACCCCCGGCTAATTTTTTGTACATTTAGTAAAGACGGGGTTTCACTGTGTTAGCCAGGATGGTCTCTATCTCCCGACCTTGTGATCCACCCGACTCAGTCTCCCCAAGTGTTGGGATTACAGGCGTCAGCCACTGCGCCCGGCCAAACATGCATATTCTTACTCTCCCTGACACAGAAGTTATGCATATCACTTCCACTCATGTTCTATTGGTGAGAACCTGTTTTATGGCCCTAACCCGACTAAAGGAGAGGTAGGACGTAGAGTCTCTGGCTGGATAGTCACTTCTCAGAAACAATTCTGCCGTATGCAAGGGAGAGCACAAACACTTTTTTAACAGATAGCTGTATTTACCATACAAACTAAATGTGTTTCAGCAAAGAATTGGTTAATTAAATTACTCATCATTCATAAAATGGAACAATATGCAGCTATTAAAAAGGATGGGGAGATATACATGTATTGAGTACACACACACACACACACACCTCATTACTTTTTTTTGAGACTAAGGGAAAGGTTTTATTGAAGTGGAAGAAACACAGCAATTTTGAGTAGATCTAAAGGAAGAGTTCTACATTGCCTATTACTCATTTCGTATTACTCATTACATGAAGAGTTTTTCTGAATGAAAATTGTTTAGGACGTTGAGGAGAGAAAGAAC
The DNA here is from genome assembly GCF_003255815.1 of Theropithecus gelada. NCBI lineage: Eukaryota > Metazoa > Chordata > Mammalia > Primates > Cercopithecidae > Theropithecus > Theropithecus gelada. The sequence continues at coordinate 20,368,789 of NC_037680.1, read as the reverse complement.
AAATTAATAACGAATGATCTCCACAGCATACACCTCAAGGCTCTTATGCGTGCAGGGTACAGTTCTAGTTGCAAAAGTCCTCAGGGACAGCATGAGGGCCTGAACTGGGGTGCCTTGGGCTCCTTCCAGAGCAGCAGTTGAAGTGGATCGTGCTGAAGTCCAGGAGACAGGTTTGGGTTACTCTCCTTTCTGGTTGCTTCCTGACGGCATCTGGGGTTTTCAGCATCTTCCTGGGAGGCCTGGACTGTAGAGGGCGCCCTGGATGTGTGTCCTTCCACTTCTGTAGGCGCTGGTATCTCCAACGCTGACTCAGGCCACTTTGGACCCCTCCACTGGTAGCATCTGCGTCATCTTGAGGTGATTGGAGCCTGTTTGTAGTTTCAGCCATTGATTCCCAGACATGGTAGTCTCGAGAGAGTTTGTGGCCCCTCTCATCTCCGGGGAGGGCTCGGTGCCCGATGGAGGTGCAGTGCAGCAGCCAGCGCATAGCAGAGCTCCTGTAGAACTGAAGACATTAGCAGGAGCAGCGGCTCAGCACAGGAAAGTTATCCAGTGCCCTGCCCAGGCTTGCTCTAGGTTCAGGTCCGGTGGTATGTGGGGCTCTGGCGCTGCCTGCCTCCAAGACAGCTCTTCCAAGGTTGATGGGTGGAACTCCATAGCCTCAGCCTCCCAAGGCGTGACCAGGCGCAGCCACGTAGTTAGTCTAGGACAAAAGCAAATAGCCTCATAACTTTAAAAAACAAAACCCCCAAACCATATACAGTCTTATAATATAAACCTCAGACTTGACTTGGCAGGGTGCGGTGGCTCACGCCTGTAATCCCAGCTCTTTGGGAGGCCAAGGCAGGTGGATCACTTGAGGTCAGGAGTTCAAGACCAGTCTGGCCAACATGGTGGAACCCCATCTCTACTAAAAATACAAAAATTAGCCGGGTGTGATGCCGGGCATCTGTGGTCCTAGCGACTCAGGAGGCTGAGGCAGAATTGCTTGAACGTGGGAGGCGAGGTTGAAGTGAGTGGAGATGGAGCTGTTGCACTCCAGCCTGGATGACAGAGTACGACTCTGACTCAATAAAATAAAATAGTAAGTAAATACCGGCACCTCAGTCCATGTAATATTTTCTCAGACCACATGGTTGGTCCACAACTTCCACCTTATTACATCTAAATTATAGAAAATTTTGCTTTTTCTTTTTGAAATAGTTGTAAAATCTTATGAAATATTAATCGGCAAAATGAAAATTATGAAGTGACAATGTTGTCAGTCCCATTTATTAAATAAATTTTCAATATAATTGCTTACTAGTTCTGGTGGGTTTTTGATAGTTTTAAAAACAATTTTCTATGTAGACAATTGTTGTTTACAAACAGAAACCGTTTTACTTATTTCAGTCTTTTTAATTTGTGTTCCTAACCTTTGTTAAAGCCCCTTAATGCACTGGTTACAAACTTCAGTATATTATTGAATAGAAATGGTGGGATAAGTTATACTACTTCTGTTATGATATGTTCGTGTTTTGGGAACAAAATCATTCATTAGGTTGAAGAAATTGTCCTCTATTATTATATTGCCAAGGGTTGTATTTTAAATAATGAATGGGTATTGCTTTTTTGTTAAATGCTTTTTGGGCATCTATTGAAATGATAGGGTATTTTTCCCCTTACTGTACAGATAGGGTGACCTGGATTAATTGATTCTTAAATGCAAAACTAGCCTGGCATCATCATGATATATTATCCTTTTATATTTTGCTGGATTTTAGTTGTTAGTAATTTTGCATCTATATTCATAAGGAATGTTGTTCTACATTTTTTTCTTTAATTTATTTGCATGATTTTTGGATTAGGGTAATTCCAGCTTCATAAATTAGTTGGAAAACTTCTGTTTTTAGAAGGGCTTATGCAGAATTAGTTTTATTTCTTCCCTAAACATTTGGTAGAATCTTCAAGGAAGCTACCTAGGCCTAGCTTTTTTGTGTGGGAAAGTTTTTAAATCACAAATTCAATTCTTCTCTATATATATAGGGATATTCAGATTATATGTTTCTTCTTGAGTGAGCTTTGGAAGTTTGTATCTTTGAAGGAACTTGTCTATTTCATCTAAGTTGTCAATATGGGCATAGAGTTGTTCATAGTTTTCTTTTGTTATCCTTTAACTCTATAGGGTTTGTGGTGATATCCTCTGCTGCCTTGCTGATGTTTATAATTTGATAGATTTCTAATTTGGTATTTGTGATTTGTTTCTTTTTAGTTTCCTCTGACTGTTTAGCAAGGTCATATGATACAAGTTTAACATATAAAAATTAATCATATTTGATTGATTGCTAGCAAGGGATAATAGAAAATTACAGTAAATAATACCATGTAAAATAGCATCAAACCTATGAGACAGATATAAATTGAACAACATATGTAGAAGAGCTATATGCTGGGAGCTCATGAAAATTAAAAAAAAAAATAAAATAAAATAAATGCATATATACCTACCATATTTGTGAATTAGAAGACTCAGTAGTTAAAATGTCAGTATCCCCCAGTTTATTAATTTAACATAATTCCAATTAATATCCTAGTAGGATTCTTTAGGCACTGAAAAGCTATTTCTAAAATTTACATGGAAATAAAAAGGACCTAGAATCTAAAGGAATCTAAAAAATAAAAGAACAAAGCATTAAAATTTATGCTACAAGATTTCAAGATTTACTGTCATCAAAATAGCATAATTTATAGAAAGGACAGGCGTACAGATTAACAAAACATAAGGGTACAAAAATATACCCGTAGATACTTGGTCAATTCATTTTTGACGGAGGTACAAAGATAATTCAATGGAGAAATGTGAGTAATCTCAACAAATAGTACTGGAACAATTTAACATTTGTGTGCAAAATGATCAACCTTGAGTCATACCTTGTAACCTATATGGAAATTAAGCAAAAATAAACTACAAATCTAAAACTTTAAAATTTCTAGAAGAAGTATAGGCTAAATTGAGTCAGTAATAGATTTCTTAGATATAACTCCCAAAGCAGGATTTATGAAAGAATATATTGAGATTTGATTTTATCAAATGTAAGATTTTTTTCTTTGAAATTCTGTTATTTGAAAAGCAGTAATAAGAGAATGCAAAGAGAAATTATAGACTAGGAGAAATGATATACAAATCATATATCTGATAACAGACTTGTATCCAGAATACATACATATGCTCACACATGCACGCACACACACACGCTCCGTCTCTCTCTCTCTCCCAAAGCTCAATAATAAGAAAACAACCTAATAACAGTTGTCAGAAGATTGAACAGAATTTCTCTGCAGATACCATGTATGACTAGCCAATAAGCACAATGAAAAAAATCAATAATAATTAGAAAATGCAAATTAAAATAATTGTACAATAGCTACCACTATGTATATACGCAAATGCCTAAAAATAAAATTAAATTAAAAGCTGAAAATACCAACTGCAGGGGAGAAGGCAGAGTAGCTGGAAGATTGATATATTGGTGGTAGGATTATAAAAGAATGCAGACACTTTGGAAAATAGTTTGATAATTTATCAAAAAGTAAAATATCCACTTACCACATAACCCAGCAATCCCATATTTATGCAAGTAAAATGATAACCTATATTTACACAAAAGCTGTATATAAATATTTATAGAGACTTAATGCATCGTAACCCCAAACTGGAAACAACTCAATTGTATGTTACTTGTGAAATCAATGAACAAAGTAAGGTATGTTCATACAATGGATTATTAATCAGTAATCAAAAAGAGAGAACTACCTAATACTAACAATAATATAGATGAACTATCTAATACTAATAATAATATAGATGAATCTCAATTACATTATGCTAAATAAAAGATGTCAGACTAAAAATACTAAACCCTGGATTATTTCATGTATATGACATACTGGAAAAGACAAAACCATTGAGATAAAAACCAATCAGTGATCACCAAAATTGTCAGCAGGGCAATGGGTTGACTGTAGAGGTGCAAAGGGGATATTTTGGGATAATGATCCTGTTCTATATCTTATGAATGATATTGGTTAAACGACAATACACATTTATCAAAACTTGCAGACTGTACATGAGAAAGAATGAATTTTGATGAATTTAAAATATGGACTTCATTAAAATACCAAAAATAGAGCAAAAATGCAATAAAAAAGCATTGCCTCACTGCTCTATCTTCTTGTAAGAGAACACACTGAAACTTTGAGGCCAGTAAGTAGTCTAGCACTAAGCAAACGATTCTGAAGAAATTCACATAAGCAGCCATAAGCAACAGCCTAATCTCTGCAAACCAGCTCACACTGCATTTTACTAGGCCAAAGAAACAGGGGTAAGAGGATGAATGATGTGACACAAATTATCACCATTCTAAAAATGTCAAGCATATGTCCTGCTGACAAGAGGGGCTGTCTGGCATGGTAAGTAGCTGTGTCAGCTTTTCAATCTTCAAGCATAAAAAGTGAGTGAAGTTCTTGTTTTTTTAATGTGCCACATAGGGAAAGAGTAAGATTTTCCTCATTACTGTGGTTCTAGTTGTTGGTTAAAAGGCATTTTTGTACATGTCTAATTTAAGAAGCAATTTTATTACTAAAATTTAGAATGAAATATCATCCCATTTTGTAAAATGATATCTCAGATAACTTATGTGTATGGAAAGGTGTTTATACAATTTTGTATTTCTAAAGGATTTCTGAAAGTTCTAATTTACTCTCTGAAACATAACCTGGAAACATATAAATAAAATAGCACAGCCATGTTTGCACTGTCTTGCTAAGTCCAATACATGATCAATGTGAGTTATTTGACTATAGATCACAAAGGCAGCAGCATAATGCTATTGACTATACAATGGTTGATCCGATAGCTATACAAATAAGATAGCAAACTGGTTGTTTGGTTTAGAGCTATTTATGTAAACAAAACTAATGAGGAAAAAAGACCTCTATTGGTAATAACTTGTAATGGTTGCAAACTGGTTGCCAACTTCTAATCACCTTTCTCTATTGTCCTGTTTTCACTCTAAGGGAGGTCAGCATGATTTATTTACATGTGTTTCCTAAATCATATACTTGCACACATTTGTGAAAATGCATCCTAAATCCCAATGATGTTACAAAGCAAAACAGCCCCTAAAAGCTATGCAAATTAGTATATTTCATAAAAATTGCTTGTCTAAATTGTAAATTGATCGATGATTAGGTAGCAAATTCAATGTGGATGTACATTGCTTCAGAGGGTGATATTTATATTTTATAGAAACAAAAGGTCAATGTAGAAAATCCTTATTTCTTATGATGAGTGTTTCCCTATCTGTTGGAGATTGTGCTTTCAGGTGAATTAGAGAACTTACCAAACAAACAAATGAAAAACTTCTCCAGGAGACATCAAGAGATGACAAAACTACAACTGAGTCATGTACCACCCAAAAATAAAAGCAAGAAAGAGAAAACCCTTCTAATATGAAAATAAACAACACCAAATTGCTTACAGTGTATATACATTATGACAGGATAACAATAGAAATTCTGTTGTACTAAACGGATGATTAAGCTTAAATGATAAAATGATAAAAAATATTATGATAATAAAAATAGTTACTATGTGTCAGCAATATTTTAAGAACTTTATATCACCTCATTTAAGCCTCCCAACAACCTGATGAGGTAGTTTCTATTATTATCCCCATTTTGGGGATGAGGAAAAGCGTGCAATGAGAGCTTTAGTCATGTACCCATCACCACTCATATGTAACAAATAACCTTGATATCTCAGGACTCAATACAATAATAACCCATTTTTTCCCTGATATCACAGTCCAGTTGGATTATCAGTGATTGACTTCCCAGGTGCTGTTTCAGGCTCTTTCCATTTTGGGCTTCTGCCATCCCAAGGGGTGAGGAGTCTGATGGATCCCCTGTGCCCAGATGGCTGATAAGTGTACAGAGAGTAGAAGGTTGTCAGGATGCTGTAAGCATCAGGTCAAGGAGTGGCACACACCAATTACTCTCTACATTATATTGGCTAGAAGACACAAATATGGCTCCAATCTAACTGGAAGACAACTGGGGAATGTCATCTTTTTATTTACCTAGAAAGAGGAAACAAGATTGATGCACATTTAACTATTCTCTGCCACACTCACATAGCCTGAAATTACTAAAAGAGTTGGAGGTAAAGCACTCTTGTTGCAGAGACCAAAGCCTCAACATAATATTCTACCACCATTCAGAAAACAAGATAAGTGGTGAAATAAATTTCAGTTTTACTATGAATTAATTTTTATCCTGTTAGACTCCCTCTTACTACTTCTTAGTAATACATTGATACCTATTTCTTGACTATTTCTAAATCAAGTGACTTAGAAGTTTTGATGTCTCAAAGCTACCCACTACTTGAAAACTGTTACCTTGCATTTTATAGAGAAGGTATATTCATATTTTAATAACAATCTCTTTTGCAACATTTCCTCCTTTACAACTTTGATAAGGGCCACATTAGTCCATTCTCACATTGCAATAAAGAACTACCTGAGACTGGGTAATTTATAAAGAAACAGGTTTAATTGGCTCACAGTTCTCACAGCCATGCTGTACAGGAAGCATGGCTGAAGAGGCCTCAGGAAACTTACAATCATGGTGGAAACCAAAGAGGAAGGAGGCACGTCTTACCTGGACAGAGCAAGAGGAAGAGAGAGTGAAGGGGGATGTGCTACACACTTTCAAACAATCAGATCTCATGATAACTCACTCATTATCATGAGAACAGCAAGGGAAAAACCTGCCCGCATGTCCAATCACCTCCCTCCAGGTTTCTACGCCAACACTGGGGATTAAAATTCAACATGAGATTTGGCTGGGAATGCAGAGCCAAATCATATCAAGGTCATAAAAAGATCCCTTAAAAACGGAACAAAGTAGATCTGTGTCAGGGGAATCTTCATCAATTGGATTGGTTTTGATTTGTGAAATGACAGCTTCTCTCTTTTTATTTATTTATTTTTGAGACAGAGTCTCACACTGTTGCCAGGCTGGAGTGCAGTGGCACTATCTCAGCTCACTGCAACCTCTGCCTCCTGGGTTCAAGCGATTCTCCTGCTTCAGCCTCCTAAGTAGCTGGGACTACAGGCGCACACCACCATGCCCAGCTAACTTTTTTGTATTTTTAGTAGAGATGGGGTTTCACCATGTTGGGGAGGATGGTCTCCATCTCTTTACCTTGTGATCCACCTGTCTCAGCCTCCCAAAGTGCTGGGAGTATAGGCATGAGCCACCACGCCCGGTGACAGCTTCTCTCTTTTAATCAAAAAGATAGCTTTATTTTATGATAATGCTGAGGAATATAGATCAGATACCGTGTTTACATGTCTGTGTTCTCACTTGCTTATTTGCTTCCCTAAGATACGAGTGGTCTTCCTACTTCAGTCTAATTTCCAAACTAATGATAATGTTACATAAGCCAATGGCTATGCTTCACTAAAGTCACTGGGTGAAGACTAATGGTTCAAGTACAAAATTTTTTTGCTGTATTCAAATAAGTTTTCTAACAAAATTAATCTGATATGCTTTTAACTATGTTCATAGTCATTATAGTGTTGCATGCAATGAAGCATAAACGCTCAGCAGTTCAAATAGATAACTATAATAATTAGTATTGCTTTCACAGTCTGCCAAATTTTAAATTTTAGTGTTCATATTGTAAGTTCTTCATGGTTCTTCATGATCTGTTAGCAGAATCAGTATTTACCATTTCACCTAATATAATAAACTGTTTAATCATCTCCTTTTCATTACTCTGCATATATACAAATCCTCATGCAGGATAAGTCTAACAAACTAAAAGCTAACTTGACTTTGTATATTTTGCTATTTTCAACTAACAGATCTCCTCCTAACCCTCAGAACCATGTTCGAGGTCTGGTCTTTCAGATGATTTTTTCCCCCGTTTTGCATTTCTTAGCTCTCCATATCACTACCCCCCTCTTTTCAGTGTTCACTCTCCATCTTCCAGAGATGTCAAATAAAGAGAGTAGAAAGATGGGATCCATAGTATTTGGACTTTCTACTTTGGATTGACACAGTGAAAAGGTGCAACTGGGCTCCAGGGATTACATGGGAAAATAATAAATTTGACTCACTGTGTGAATACACCTGCATTAAGGTAGAGACTAAATGAATTAGATCAAATCTCTACCCTCATTCTTTATATACTATAACCGAATCTATTTTCTGTGAGAAACCTTTCCTGTTTCCTCTTTCTGTTCCAACCCCTAATTATATTCACCTTTGTCTTCACTGCTCCACTCAAATGTTTTTTAACACCCTCAATAGATCCTATTAGGAAGACTAGTGCACTTTACTGGCTTCATCCATGTTTATTTCTCAATGAATTTAACATTGATTTCCCTGCTTGCTTCTGTAGACTACTCTTCTTCCTTAGATTTTGTGAGACTTTCTAGGTTCTTCACCTATGTACTTTATTATTTCACAGTTTTTCTTGGTGGTGGTTCTTATCGCTGATACCTCTTCTGTTTGATTTTCACATGAAGAAGTTCTCTGGGTTTTTTATTTGTATCCCAAACATTCTTTTTAAGGGAATGCTTCTTTATTCTTTAGGTTTCAGTGACCAACTTTATGCTTGTGACTTCCAGACTGATGTCTCCACTACAGACTTCTCTTCAAAGATAGACCCAAATTCTCACTTTCTCCCTGGCTATTTGTTGCCAATATTTTAAACTAAGTATAATCAAAGACAAATAATATCTTCTTCCCAAACTTGTGGTACTTCTGTTGTACTTAATTCATTTTATTACTACTACTCATTTAGTATCATTATGCTTTCACCAAGTTTTTGGCCATCTTTCTAGGCAAACATTCATAGTCTTCATTTATTATTTTGCCATTCCTAGTCACTTAGATAGCTTTGTTTCCTTTGCTATCTTTCTCTCTACTGTTAGATACTTTTGAACAATACAAGTCAGAATGTATCCCTACTGTCGTTAATAACCAGCTATGTCTCCTGTTGCCTAAACAGAAAATTCTACTTAATCCATGAATTACTTAACTTTGATCTGGCTCCAAACAACAATACCAGTCTCTCTCTCTTTTTTTTTTAACCATATCAAGCATTGTAGGTTAGCAATGCAGAATTCTTTATTGTTGCCTTTATTTCTTGTATGCTTTCGGTTCAGTTCTTTCTATTTACTTCTTCATATTGTCTTTTTTACCTAGGCTACATTCTCATTAATTTTGTCTATCAGAACTCTTATACTTTTAAGTCTCAACTCAAATTCAACTTCTACAACTCTTTCTCAGATATCCTCATGCATATTCAGCTTCTAGATGAATCTTTCTCTTTCTAAATCCTACCACTTGTACTTTTATTTAGCATATGTGTTTTGCTACTATGATTTATAAATACTGTTTTACATTGTTATTCTGTCTACGTAATTCCACTCACTTCCACACTCATATTGTAAATATTTTTTTTAATGAATTTTCATCTGTGGAACTGTAGCAGAGTGATTAGCATTGACTGTGTACTCAATAAATATTGAATTAAAATAGCATATAGATTCAAGTCAATTTTGACTTGATTCAAGTCAATTTTGAATACATAAAGTGTAGCACTGCTGAAGTGATATCCTTGAGTAGGTGAGAGGGGATGGGATTTTTGCATAGCATGTTAGGTGGGAGCTTTGATTATGAGTTCAACGAGCTGTGAAATCCAAGGAGAAGCAGTATATGCAGATGTGGGTAGAAATGGAGTATAAAGTTGGAAAATCTCTTCTGATTGCTTAAGTTTTCTCAAAGAGGTAAGAAGCAAGATCATCATATATGAGAGCATATTAGGAAGGAGGTTTGCAGAAGGAGAACTGCAAACCACTGCTCATTAAATAAAAGAGGACACAAACAAATGGAAGAACATACCATGCTCATGGATAGGAAGAATCAATATCGTGAAAATGGCCATACTGCCCAAGGTTATTTATAGATTCAATGCCATCTCCATCAAGCTATCAATGAGTTTCTTCACAGAATTGGAAAAAACTGCTTTAAAGTTCATATGGAACCAAAAAAGAGCCCGCATTGCCAAAACAATCCTAAGTCAAAATAACAAAGCTGGAGGCATCACGCTACCTCACTTCAAACTATACTACAAGGCTACAGTAACCAAAACAACATGGTACTGGTACCAAAACAGAGATATAGACCAATGGAACAGAACAGAGTCCTCAGAAATAATACCACACATCTACAGCCATCTGATCTTTGACAAACCTGAGAGAAACAAGAAATGGGGAAAGGATTCCCTATTTAATAAATGGTGCTGGGAAAATTGGCTAGCCATAAGTAGAAAGCTGAAACTGGATCCTTTCCTTACTTCTTATATGAAAATTAATTCAAGATAGATTAGAGACTTAAATGTTAGACCTAATACCATAAAAACCCTAGAAGAAAACCTAGGTAATACCATTCAGGACATAGGCATGGGCAAGGACTTCATGTCTAAAACACCAAAAGCAACGGCAACAAAAGCCAAAATTGACAAATGGGATCTAATGAAACTAAAGAGCTTCTGCACAGCAAAAGAAACTACCATCAGAGTGAACAGGCAACCTAGAGAATGGGAGAAAATGTTTGCAATCTACTCATCTGACAAAGGGCTAATATCCAGAACCTACAAATAACTCAAACAAATTTACAAGAAAAAAAACAAACAACCCCATCGAAAAGTGGGCAAAGGATATAAACAGACATTTCTCAAAAGAAGACATTCATACAGCCAACAGACACATGAAAAAATACTCATCATCACTGGCCATCAGAGAAATGCAAATCAAAACCACAATGAGATACCATCTCACACCAGTTAGAATGGCGATCATTAAAAAGTCAGAAAACAACAGGTGCTGGAGAGGATGTGGAGAAATAGGAACACTTTTACACTGTTGGTGGGATTGTAAACTAGTTCAACCATTATGGAAAACAGTATGGTGATTCCTCAAGGATCTAGAACTAGATGTACCATATGACCCAGCCATCCCATTACTGGGTGTATACCCAAAGGATTGTAAATCATGCTGCTATAAAGACACATGCACACGTATATTTATTGCGGCACTATTCACAATAGCAAAGACTTGGAATCAACCCAAATGTCCATCAGTGACAGACTGGATTAAGAAAATGTGGCACATATACACCATGGAATACTATGCAGCCATAAAAAAGGATGAGTTTGTGTCCTTTGTAGGGACATGGATGCAGCTGGAAACCATCATTCTCAGCAAACTATCGCAAGAACAGAAAACCAAACACCACATGTTCTCACTCATAAGTGGGAACTGAACAATGAGATCACTTGGACTCGGGAAGGGGAACATCACACACCGGGGCCTATCATGGGGAGGGGGGAGGGGGGAGGGATTGCACTGGGAGTTATACCTGATGTAAATGACGAGTTGATGGGTGCTGACGAGTTGGTGGGTGCAGCACACCAACATGGCACAGGTATACATATGTAACAAACCTGCACGTTATCCACATGTACCCTAGAACTTAAAGTATAATTTAAAAAAAAAAAAAAAAAGAAGAGAAGATGTGTGAAATAATTGTATGAGAATGCTGAACAGTAATTGAACTAAGGAAATACTATAGATAATTAAGTTTATAATACAATGCCCAATGTTCAGTTCAGAATGTTTCAGGTATTCTTTTACATATTGGACTTTTTTTAAAAAAATATAATTTCATTTTATTTCTGTAGCACCAGCTAAACTTGTGGCACATATCAATGTATTTTGAATCATTTAACTTTAATCTTCGAAACCCTTATTTGCCTTCCTGGGGAAAAGGGTAAAAACAATATTTTTGTAACAGTCCATTTATACCCCTATTTTCAGATAGTCATGCTTCTATCCAATATTTATCTAGTTTAGTGAATCTTATTTCTGTTAGAATTTATTTGTGTAATAAATGTGCTCCTGTCACTTCATCTCTATTTCATGCTTTTATCATATTCAATCCTAATTTGCTCTGAAGGTTTGCTAACTTTTGCTTTAATCATGTCTTTTCTCTAAAATGGTTCAGATATAATGAAATATATTATGTTCAGTATTTCTCTAACATTTTTCTACCAATGAAAAATAAAATATTGAGATGAACTATATTCACATTGATTGCTATGAAGGTTGCACATGGGTTGGTAAATCAAAACAAGCTCTCAAAAGATAGAAAATCAATTGATGTGTCAGATAGGAAAGACATAGATGGCAAAATCAACCGCTGAGTTGTCATCTTTCCTCTTGAAATAATTTAATTTACCAAAATTTGAAAGATTTTGTGGCTATGAACACAGTAATAAGCTAAAAAGCTGGAGACCAAACAGATTGATCTAAAATTTTATTTACAGTAATTCAAGCAAATGTAAACTAACATATTTTAGACATTTTTTTTTCTAGACCAATCATATAAACTTTCTGGGAGAACAATCAAGACTATATTGTAAGGATTGTGCACTGAGAAATAGAAACAATATTTACATATACAGCTAAATATAGAGAATATATTTGTTTTTCTTCTACAGAACTGTTATCCAATTGCCAACAGTTGAATTGTCAGTATAAATGTACAATGGTCGGAAATAGTACAAGATGTTACTGTGAGAATGGATTCGAAATAAAAGAAGATGGGAGAAGCTGTAAAGGTAAGTAAAACATATAACTCTATCAAATGTGGTTTATAGAGGCTTAGTTAACAGAAACGTAAGAAGACATCTTTGAGCACATACCATGTGCTCCACAGTGTTTATATTAACTTTTCTTTCTTGAGATTTAAAAGTTGCCCGCCAACCACAAACATTATTATAAGTTTATGAAAATCAAATTTCAGTTTTTTTGAGTAATTTCAAACTTGAGAAATGTCCACAGTGGGAAATGTTTGGGTTAACCAATAACACATTGATCTAATTATTTTAGCTTCCTATATGTTTTACGGCTGTTATATAGCTGCAGTCTAGTAGACATGTGTTATTAACTATGTTAGGTTAACAATTATTAATCATGTAATGTTCTTTATAATTTTTGCATTGGTATTCTGGCAGCTGCCATTTTACCCATAGCAATAATAATGTAATAATGAACATAAATGTTGATTTATTTTCCATGTCTGGATTCTTGCTTTTGTGAATGCTTTATAGCAAATGTTTATCATACAAAATGACTCCCTTCTTCCATACTGAAGAATTTTAGGATATCCTTCCATATGGATATCCATATTAGGATATCCTCCATATCCTTCCAGTGGAGTTGACTCCAATTATACATATATTAACATGTATATAGAACATATCCACAAAGTTATATGCATTGTTTTATGTGATACTTATAATCTATCTATATCTATCTCTACATATAATATTTCTAATCTATAATATAGCATATGTCTCTCTCTCTCTGCCTCTCTCTTTTCTTCTGTGTGCGTGTGTGTGTGTGTGTGTATTCAGAGAACAGCTGCATTGCCAAAGCCACTAATAAATAGAATACTTTCCAAAGAAATTAGTGCTTTGCTGATTATTTCAAATCTTTACTCTAATATTATCACCTTTACCTTAGAATCTTAAATTTGGAAGAATTCTTAGAGAGAATTGTTTAAAATCTTAATGACAAAAATGAGATTCTGATAGTTAATTGACTTAAGTCCACACATCCTCTTAGTAATAGAATTGGGACTGAAACTCAAGTCTGCAGAGCCCACTTAGTCTTATCCTGAAGAGGCTCATTGACTTTTCAGGTACATTTGGGAATTGGATTTTAGTTTGTTGTTTGCTTTGTGCATAATACCAATGTTATAAAAACATTTATTATCAAGTGTTTAGCAGACTCGGAGACTGCATAATCTGACCACAGGGAGGCCAAACTCGCATATTCATTTGACTCATGTCATCATGTCATTTTAAAACAACATTTAAAAATCTGAAAATTGCACATGAAAGTTCAGATGTTCTGGAAAATAAGGGCAACGCTAGATGCCTCATAATCACAGAAGTCAGCCAGATTAAAATGGTGCCAGACATGAATGATGCCTTTGAACATTCATGCTCTTTCCACTTCCAAACAGCCCTTGCCATTCGTACATGTTTGACTTAGATACCTATTCCGCATTCTTCTCACTCATTTACTACACCTGACTCCTATAGTAATGAAGATCTGCAGTTCCTTTTGCAAGGGTGGAGATGAGTTAAATACGTAGTTCCTGAGTGTGGTTAATTAATTGCTTTTATGTGTTTAATTAAGCACATAAAAACAACCACAACCATAATGAATTTCTTCTGTGGAACATTAGTGAAGAATTGCACAGCAATCATTTTAGAAGTCACAGTGGGAGAGGAGCTCTTTGTACTTTCTCTATACTCCTTGAGAGCCAAGTCTGAGCATCATTAGGCTTTCTCGAAACTGTATTTCCAAGTAGCTCTCTGTCTTTAAAGGAGAAAAGAAGGCAGCATTACAAGTGATGGTATGCCTATTCCTCTGTGGTCAATGTTGTGGAGTTCCACCTCAGTGCATTCTGGTTAAGTAGAAAGAAGAGATAAATGAGCATATTGCTCTCCTGGACAGCATAATCATATCAGAAAAACTGAAATAGAAACCTTTAATGTTAAAGGTGAAAAATCTGTGAAAATAGATAAGAATTATTACTGCCATCTGGGACAGACTTTACCAAATGCAAGCCTTAATTTCATTCAGTATTGCTGTAGACTTAATTCCAAACACTGTATTTTTTCTATTGCCAAAAGCATTTACTTCAAATGGACATCCATGATTGCTGGCTATTACATGAGTCTGAAGAAACCTGAGTTTGTGAATGTCGTACAGATGCATAGTTCACAATTTAAATGGTCTTATGCTACTCAGCAATCTTTTTGCTTTCTCATAGTAAACTCTCTTCTTAGCTTGGATATTCCCAGAAGTCAACTCTGAAACAAGGATTCACATGAATGTTTTCCTTTATTTGCCATTGTAACTTTCTCTTTTTCTTTTCTTTCCTTTTCTTTTTATTTGGGGGTGTGGTGGGGCTGAGAGGATACAGGAGAAAGGCAACGCCATAGTTGGAGCAATTAAGCCAGCTACAACAAAGGGTGACTGAAGCTTAAGTATGTGGCACAACTCTAGCATGAGAGACAAGGGAACTCAGGCATTTATACACTCAATTTCTGAAGGGCAAATCTGTCTGTTTTTGTGTTAGAGGTGGCATTACCCTCCTGGAAACTTAACTGGCCTTGAGTCCTGGCAGAGCTTCTGGCGGGAGAGGAGGAAGGGTTTGGAAGTATGCTCAGGCACAGATAAAGATCCCTATGATTATAGAATCACACTGAACAATCTGAGGGATTTGAGCAGACAGCATCTGCTACAGTGCCCTTGACCCTTCCTTTCAATTTCTTCTTTATTCTCTCAAAATATGTTTTCTTAATCTATTCTCTTTTGTCTTAGTCACTGGCTTTATTTTCTGGATGCCATCTTGTATTCTTCAAATTACTCTCTCTCTTCTATTTACTTGTGTACCCATCCATTCTTGTTTTGCTCTCATTTCAGAAGAGCTTTACTTCTTCTAGTCTTTTTTCATACATATTTAAAGTCCCACTCACCCAAACTTTTTGTCTCAACTCGGTCCGTTGGTTCATCAATTTCCACCTCTTTCTTATACATCTTTAAACACTACATTTCCACTGGCTAACACTGTAGTCAATAAATATTCTCCCATTTCTTCTATTCTGAAAGAAAACAAAAACAAAAATAGAAATACAACAAATATCCACTTTATCCTATCTCTTCCTATAGCCATCATTCCTGTCCCCTCCTCCTTTGTTATCCACTAACTTTAACAATCAACTACATTTGCTTTCCCAATTATGTTTTTTTTTCACTTCATTCCTCCATTTACTGCTATCTGGTTTCTCATCCTATTTTAGTAAAGCAACTGTAAATATCTCTTTTCCCTTAAAATCTAGTTAAGACTGTTTAAAACCTTCACTTTTATTTTCTAAGGACTGTTAGAGGCTTCTCAGTATATCTGCAGTTTTCCAGAGCTTCTATATTCTTTATAATCTTGACTCCTAACTCCATCTTCCTATTTATATATCATTTTGAGAGTATATATGGATTTTCCCCATCCCATACTCCTCAACTCAGAAGTAAAAGTCAGCTCTTTTCCTAGAGTTTCCACAATTATAAAATCCACGCAAACAAGACAATTTGTATATGTAGTAAGATTTACTGAAGACTTAGTAGGAAAAGGTTTCATATCACAACACACAAATAATTTCAAATGTAATTTTAGACATCCCTATATTGAAACCCTTATGTTACCCCTCCACTGGGGATTTTTTAACATGCCGGTTGAGGTTTCTTTTTTGTCATATTGCTTCTGCCACAAAATTGGGTTGTATTTTTCCACATAAATTCTCTAATTCTCTAATAACAACTGGGTGTCCAACAGTTCAACTCAATTCTGATATTATCCAGAGGTAGTGTAAACCCCATGGGTTATGGGTCTAGTACT
Source organism: Theropithecus gelada (assembly GCF_003255815.1). Lineage (NCBI taxonomy): Eukaryota > Metazoa > Chordata > Mammalia > Primates > Cercopithecidae > Theropithecus > Theropithecus gelada. Next base: position 20,352,202 of record NC_037680.1, on the reverse strand, counting down.
GCAAGACTCAGGTGCCAGGCGCAAGTTCCAGGACTCACCTATACCTCTGACCAGCCAGCTATAAATGTGAGCACTCCCACAGTCCTCTCCTAGAATACAGTCATTCACTACAACAACTCAGAGAACTCAAGGAAATAGTTTCCTTATGTTTGTCAGTTTATTACAAAGGATGCAACAGCCAAATGGAAATGACACATAGGGCAAAGATCTGGAAGGTGGGAGAGGGAAGCTTCTATGCCCTCTCTAGGTGCCTCATCCTCCCTGGGCTCAATGTCTTCACCAAAATGGAAGCACTCCAAGCCTCATTGTTCAAGAGTTGTTTTTAGGCCAATTCCCAGTCCCCTTTCTTCTCCCTGGAGGTCAGGAGGTGGGGCTGAAAGTTTCCACCTCTAATCCACTGTTTGGTATTTTGATGACCAGCCCCCAGTCTGAGACTACCTAGGGGCTCTACCCTGAGTCACCTCATTAGCATAGGCTCCAGTGTATTCTGGAGGAGCTCGTTATGAATAACAAAAGACACTCCTATTACTCAAAAAATTCCAAGAGTTTTAGGAGCTCTGTGCCAAGCACTGTGAATAAAGGCCAAAGATATATTTTGATTATGTCATATCAGTTTAACCCACTTAATACCACAGCTTCACTCCATCCTGTTATCTTTTGCCTTCCTCTTCCTTTTTCTGTTTTTTTTTTTTTTTTTTTTTTTCACCCCCTTTCTCCAAAATTATTTACAGGAGTCCCGAGTTATCTTCAGTCATCATTCCTAAGTTGTGAGGACAATAGTCTGTTAATAGGTCTAAGTTTGTATTTCTTATCCCATTTAAGGACTCAGTAAAAAGCAAGTTCCAGTTAAGATCAGTCTCCCATTTGTGACTATGTCCCCTTCTTTCCCTACATTACATCAACATCATGACAATAATGTCCTAATTATTGAATCTAAATGGGAATTTTAATCTTGATCTTATTGAATTTATGCATTGCATATAACCCTTTTGAACATTCTGATATTCCTGAAAAGCTCTCATTTCTTATTTTTTTTCTTACAGTAGTCATGAATTTTCCTTCACAGGAGACTGTAGGACTCTTTTTCCTTCTTTCTTTCTGTATTATTATTACTATTTTATTTTGACACAGACCCTTGTCACCCAGACTGTAGTGCAATGGTGCAATCTCGGGTCACTGCAACCTCCACCTCCCAGGTTCAAGCGATTCTCATGCCTCAGCTGTCTGAGTAGCTGGGACAACAGGTGTACACCACCACCCCTGACCAATTTTTGTATTTTTAGTAGAGAAAGGACTTCGCCATGTTGGCCATGCTGGTCTCAAACTTCTGGTCTCAAGTAATCTGCCCACCTTGGCCTACCAAAGTGTCAGGAATACAGGCCTGAGCCACTGTATCCCTCCCTGATTCCTGTTTCTGCCCTTTTCACTGCCCTTTCCACTTTGGTGTCCTACAGTATTTTGCACTAGCCAAGGTTTTCTCGTCTCCTCTTCCTCTGTGGGAAATTGCCCTCGTATTTTTAAAATCTATTATCTATACGCTATTGACTTCCAAATACTCCAGAGCAGATCTCACCCTATACTAACAGTTCCATTTCTCAATTGCTTATCATTACACGTTTACTCAAGGCTGCCCTACAGACACCTCAAATTTAACACAGTGAAACCAAACTCGTTATCTCCTCCCATGATAGAGCCATTCAAATCTATAATTCTTTTTTTTTTTTTTTTTTTTTTTTTGTTTGAGACAGAGTCTCGCTCTGTCGCCCAGGCTGGAGTGCAGTGGCCGGATCTCAGCTCACTGCAAGCTCCGCCTCCCGGGTTCACGCCATTCTCCTGCCTCAGCCTCCCGGGTAGCTGGGACTACAGGCGCCCGCCACCTCGCCCGGCTAGTTTTTTTGTATTTTTTTTAGTAGAGACGGGGTTTCACCGTGTTAGCCAGGATGGTCTCGATCTTCTGACCTCGTGATCCGCCCGTCTCGGCCTCCCAAAGTGCTGGGATTACAGGCTTGAGCCACCGCGCCCGGCCTTCAAATCTATAATTCTTACATCCTCTACTTCAAAATTGGATCAATTTTCACTTCTATCATATCCAATCAGTTTTCAAATGTTGTCTATTCTGCTTCTTATACATTTGAGTCCATTCCCTCTTCATTTCCACTGCCACTGACTTAGTTCAAAATATAACTTCAAAAGACAAATTCTTGGATAAAATTAGCACATACCTAATTTTCTAGGATCTTTTCTCCACATTTACCAAAACCTTTATTTCATATGAGTGTTTTTAGTTTTAAAGTGCAAAGCCGACCATATAGCCAATCTAATTAATGCTTTCCCATTGCCAACGTGTAATGTACAATCTTTTAGTTCAGCATGCAAATACCTTCATTTTCTGGCTCCCAAAGTACTTTCCCAATTTCGTCTCTTCTACTACTTTCCTTCATATACTCTTGCTTCATTTGACTCCTATGCTTCTTCTTTGAAACCCCCATGATGCCATCCCAATACCATTCACATGCCATTTTGATGAACTGATATGTCCCTTTCCACTTATTTTGAGGAAAGCCAGATCATGCTTCACAGTGTTTAATATGAAATCTTCACTTAACATTCCCCTTTTAATCCTAAGCAGTTTGTCTTGCCTGTTTTTATCATAACTAGAGTATACCCCTATTATAAGGAAATGTATAGTATCATACATTATCCATTATATTTATACATACATTATATTTCTCTAGACTTGTCTTACTCAGGGGTAGGGACCATATTTTATTGATTTTGTCTTCTGCAGGGATTAGTACAGTGCTTGGTACATAAAATAGACTGAATATACCTTTGTCTAAATAACTACTGACAGGATGGCTTTTTGTTTGGTCGGTTAAGAATCATTGAGTATCTGTTGTTCATAAATATTTGAACTGAATACCAGAGGAAGGAAGAATATAGAGAAAATAGAATGAAGGAGTAGAGGAAGGGATTACAGATATTAAAATAAAATTTAATTAAGACAAAATCTTTATTGTCAATAGGTGCTTAATAGTTTCCTGTCTTTAAAGTAGTGAGTGCGATTTGCAGAGTGTGGCTCAGAACTCTTATTTAATCTGTTGATTGAAAACCTCGTTGCTAGTCTAATTCTTTGTTAAAATAATGAAAAAGTCAGTGTCATCGACACTGGAAATATTCAACAAATATTAATTGGAATGCATTTTGTGCCTTTGCAAAACTATCCAAAGACTTCTAGCCTGCCTACCACAAATGCAAATAAACCTTCTTTTAAAATATATGATTTGATATTGTTTGATGTTTTCTCTCTGTAAATATTAAGGCAACAAAAAGTTTAATTTTTATTTAGTGTGGTTTTGAAAAGATTTATTAGAATTGGCTTTTCATTAATAGTTCATTTCCAAAGTTCAAAAATAATATTTTATTCAAGGAGAACAAAAAAAAATGCCCAAGATAAAGCTGCTTAGAAATGATGCCAATTTTCCTTTTAGATCAAGATGAATGTGCTGTTTATGGTACATGCAGCCAGACCTGCAGAAATACACATGGATCCTACGCCTGCAGTTGTGTGGAAGGCTACCTAATGCAGTCAGACAACAGGTCTTGCAAAGCTAAAATTGGTAAGTTATGACCATTTATTTTTTGTCTTTCCAAAATTACTTGTTTCCTTTTTACAGTTCTTTTTCATTAGAGATGTGGTACAGCAGAAATATGGACTTTGAAGAGAGAGATTTTCCTTCATTTTAATACACTTCTCTGTAGTTAGGAATCCAGAACAATTCTTTCAGTTGTCACTAATCATTATAAAACTCCTTTCATTACTCCTTCCAAAAAGAAAATTCCTTCCTCCCTTCCTCTCTCCCTCCCTCCCTCCCTCTTCCCTTCTCTTCCCTTCCCTTCCCTTCCCTTCCTTCCTTCCTTCTTCGCTTCCCTTCCTTCCTTCGTTCCTCCCTTCCTCCCTTCCTCTCTCTCCTTCTCTCTTCCCTCTCTCTCCCTCTCTCTCTCTCTCTCTCTCTTTATCTCTTTCTTTCTTTCTTTTGATGGAGTCTCACTCTGTCACCCAGGTTGGAGTGCAATGGCACAATCTCAGCTCACTTCAACCTCCGCCTCCCAGGTTCAAGCTATTCTCCTGCCTCAGCCTCCCAAGTGGCTGGGACTGCAGGCACACACCACTGTGTCCGGCTAATTTTTGCATTTTTAGTAGAAACAGGGTCTCCCCATGTTGGCCAGGCTGGTCTCGAACTCCTGGCCTCAGGCGATCTACCCACAAAGGCCTCCCAAAGTGCTGGGATTACAGGCATGAACCGCAGTGCCCAGCCTATTACAAGAAGTTTCTAATTAGCAAAAATCTGTTCAAAAGACATGTATTAATTGATCTGAATTGCCTGTCTCTCTCCTGGACTACTACAATAGATTCCTAACTGGGTTCTGTGAGCTTCTGTTTCACCTCCAAAATTAATTCTTCACATAATAAAGTGATTTGCTACTAAAACATAAACCAAATCATGTTGTTCTTTTGCTTCAAATCTCTCAATAACTTTCACTCACCTTGAAAATAAAACCTAAACTCCTCACAGGATCTCTAATGGGCCTAATGGCCTGGTATCATTTCCCTTTCCAATGTCTGATCTTCCACTGCTATTGTTTCATCATCAATGCCAGCACACCTATGTCCTTGTCCTTCTTCAACCGTGTTGCTTTTTTATCTGCCTGTAACACTTTTTCCTGTGATATTCACATTAATGTAGCCTCCTTATCACTTGAGTCTCAGGTCAATATTCAGAGTAACCTTCCCAGTCCATTCTATTTCATGGTGTGTAGCCTCTACATCATGATGTTATTTTCCAGTGTTATTTATGCATACCTACTCTATCACTATATAATTTCCCAGTTTTATTTTCTTTATAGCATTACCACTTGAAATTAATTCATTATGTATGTTTATCAGATGATTTCTCCAGAATAATGTAGGCATTATGACAGTATAGAACTTGTTGGATTTGTTTACTGATATTTACTCAGTACTGATCATTGCCTAGAACATATAGGTACTCAATAAATATTTGTGGGAAAAAAAGGGGAAGAAGGAAGAAAGGAGGGCGGGATGGAAAAAAGGAAAAGGAAAAAAAAAATAAACTTGTCTTGCTAATTAAAATTACTAAATGAGTGCTCCACTCTTAAGTTTTTATATTTCAAGTTTCAAAACTGCCTTTTACTGCTAACCTGCAAATAAAGCCTGTAGTTTCTACACAGTTTTCAGCCTACTCAGTAAGTAAACAATCAGTTAAGTATTGTTGATTGGCTAATGAAACAGCTTTGAGATGCCCTAGTCACAATAAGATAATGCTAATGATTTTATGGACTGAATTAGCTTGGGAATAATATAAGGAAATACTATGCAGAATATTCCATCTGGCTTCTTCTAACTTCCTCCAAATGTAGTTCCATATCAGGCATTTTCAAATTATGATGTATTGATGAATTAATGGGTGCCCTCACCCTCCCTTGTTAGAAACTGGTAAATTAAGCATGAAATTTCTTTTCTGAAACCACACTGGGCAAAAGACTGGACTAGCTCAGCAAGCTGCCATTGTTTCTCTTTACACATAACCTCTTGTTAAAATTTCAATGATTTCCCAGAGATGGTGTGGTTAATTATTTAGAAAACATATATCTCTACAAAATATCAACAACAGCAAAACACTCTTTTAGACTTTTTTAGTTTACTTCTTTGAATTACTGACTTGATTTATGAAGCCCTAGTTGAAATAAGGCAATCCTTGAGAAAAATTAGGTCAGGTTATGTTTTTCCTTTTTGCCACCACCCAGAGTTCTGATTTAAAATATTGGTGAACTAAAGAAGTGGAAGGCTTGTTATTTGCTGTTTCTATTGATCCACACAATATTGCTACACAGAGAGAGCGTAATGTAATAAACCCTATAAAGGAAGCATATCCTCTTTTTCTACATAGGTAGGTTATCTTACAATAATAGAATGCAACCAGAAAAGGATGGAACATAATAATGTCTTACTACATCAAGGAAATTTGATGACTCTAGAATTGATAATGGAATACATAAATCTCTTCACGTCTAGGTCTTTAGCTTGATGACATTGTGAGCTTATGAAATTTGAAAAATACATAGTTACCATCGGAAGGTTGCTGTGGTTTATAGTTTAAGGAAAAGGAGTTGCTAGCATGAGCATAAGTCTATAACAAACACTGGCGTGTTCTAAAGGTCACATGGATATTTGAACCAATGTATTTGTACACTTTAAGAGAAAAACTGCCTGTTTGGCTTTAGTTTTCTCATATTTATGGCAAGTGAACCAGAGGATACTTTCGGCTTCAGTTATATGTAATTCCAGTTAATGCAATCAGGTTTAAAATTTGTATGGTAGTTTTATTACACAGTAATGTGGCTATATCTGACAAGTGCTAGAAAAAATCATTATAAATTAAGCCAGGTTCATCTTAAAGCTCTGCCAGTCCTTTTTTCAGTTGCCTGGCTGCTGAGATTGGCCTCTCTTTACTCTTCTTTTTCTTATAATTCAACCCTATTGGACTCCAGAATCTAACTTTCCCTCCACGACAAACGAGGGTTCCAGGGCTCTCAGCATCTGGACAGTGTGGAAAACAAGGGAAGGTCCAAATGGCCTATCCCAAGACGATGGATATGTGGAAAAGATCTCCCGGTCTTAGAAAGAAAGAATACTATAAAAATATCAAACCAAAGTGATGTAATGGAAAGCTAGAACTAGACCCAAGAAGATGGTTCTGCAAAGACAATACAAGATGATAGATGAATTAAAAAGTTCCTGAGAAATAGCCCTTTATGAGATGGCAGAGAGAGGCAGAGTTAATGGGCTGGGAAGCGACCGCTAAAGGTGCTGCGCTAGTGCAACATAGAACAATATCATGGTCTCTTCGTAAATGTTCATCCCAGAGCTTACCAGTGGGGTCTTATTTTGAAGACAATAGATCGTAATTAGGTAAATTAATGTAAGTTAATTGATTATTCCTCCTTTGTAATATAATATCTGAACCCAAGTAAAATTCATAAGCCTTAAGAGCATCTTTAAGAAATAACTGTATTGAAGGGGGGAGATTTTAGACACTACAACAGATGGGGGAAGAGATTAATGTTAGGCAGGAGGCCTTTTCATTCCTATTAATTCATGTAATGCAGACAAATTTTCTCCTTCCTACACTTAGTAAGATTGACTCTGACTAATGAAATAAAGAATAAATTGTTTCAGAGTTGAGAGGACTTTCAATGGTAATCTAGTACAATTTAACACTTGATACTATCTGGTTTTTATCTTCAAAAAACTAATTTCCAAAAGAAAAGTCTGAAACATATTTTTTAAAGTGATTTTAACTTAAATATGCATACTTGAATAGTTTTATATAGGAGACATATAAGACTATAAATTTTATGAGAGAGCATTTGTTACTTTGTAATAGAACACACATTAAAAAACTAGTAATTAATGTTTGTTTATTTATTTATTTATTTTCTTTTAAGAGATGTAGTCTCACTGTATTGCTCAGGCTGGTGTGCAGTGGCATGATCATAGCTCACTGCAGCCTCAAACTTCTGGACTTATGCCATTTTCCCACCTCAGCCTTTGAGTAGCTGAGACCACAGGAATGAACTACCATGCTCAGCTAATTTTAAAATTTTTTGTACACACAGGGTCTCTCTATGTTGCCCAGGCTGGTCTTGAACTCCTGGCTTTAACCATCCTCCTGCCATGCCCTACCAAAGTGCTGAGATTACAGGTGTGAGCCACCACACCCACACAAAAGCTAGCTATTTTTCTAATTAAACGTTAGGATTTGTCATGTGAAAAAAAAAAAAAAAAAAGTAAAAAATAACCGTGTATAGGTACCCAGTAAAACTTTTTGCATATTTTGATATATTTTTTGAAAACAGAGTTGTAGTAATGACTTGTCAAATATGAAAATAAAAACATTTTTAAAATTTGACTTTCTTTTAATTGATTTTATTGAATTTGATATAAAATATGTATTGAATGTGAAAACTTGGGGCTGAAAGCAGGCTCATGTAGAACCTGTGACAGTAAAAGTAAGAGTAAATGGTGTTTACTCATGAACTGTTGGCAATTTTACTCCTAATAAATTCAGACTCATTGGACTGTATTTTTCAGTGTCCTAACCACTCACTGAAGGCAGGGACTTACTCCAGCATACAAATTCTCCTGAACCTCTAGGGCTCTACTGATTGCACTGAAGCAATAGTAAAATAAAGAACACTAGTTTTATGATCATCACTCTGTAGTCAGTGCACCAAATGGTGCCCTAGGAGAGTATACCTCTTTGCCATGGAGTAATTGGAGCAGTGAGAATAGAGAGCCTATTTAAAAAAAAAAAAAAAAAAAAAAAAAACACTTCAGAATTCTATTACAGCTTATATTTGCAGTTCATTGATTTGGGAGGGGGGGAGGTGGGGAACCACACAGAAGACTACTGAGGCAATGAAACTCTTGGTTGTAAGAATAGGAATCATAGTCCCTGTATAATCAATGGAAGCATATTTCTAGACAGTGTTGGGGAGGGAACATTTTCATATTGTTTGCTGTTTTCTCTGCTATGATTCTTAAAAAGAGAAAAGAGAGAGAGAAAATAAACGAAATATAACTTCCTATGGCTCTTACTTTAAAACTCTAGGGGTGATTTAACATCTACTAACATAAGTTTAAATTTTTTTGGTGGGGGAGGCGGAGAATTTACCCAAGGTTTGCTGCCAGGGCTGATTCTGTGTGTGGGAGAATGGGCAGGTGTCTGTACAGTGAGGGAATAATTGTCTGCCACATAGTATCATCCTCTTATCAGACACTTAGTAATGCCTGAAATTCAGCTATTAAAAGACTATTCCCTTGCCTTTTATTAAAGCATCTCATATTAAGATCTATTCTTAGAAAGGGTAACATATTAAGTCTTAATAATTTAAACAACTTATGAGACTAGTAAATAAGATCTGTTTCAGTATACCATTGGCTAAGAATGGCTTCTTGTAGAATGACAGATATGTGAAGATTCACCATTTAGGGTTTTTTTTTTTTAATTATATTTTAAATAGTCAAAAGTTCTAATTCCTGTATAATTTATTATTTCATTGAGCCATAACTGCCAATAACACTTGATGACATGATAGCACATGAGACCTATTGGCTAGGAGTGAGCCTAATCACCAGCACCAGCCTGTTAATACAGATTTATTGTTCTTTACTGTTGCATATGCATGTGTGAAATTAGGAACACTGTGGTAAAGAGTAAGTAGCAAAAAAAGAGTTCAATGCCTGAAGCAGAGTATGTGCTTGACAAATGTTTACTGGATGCTTTAGAAATTTCTAGAACATTTAAAAAGCAGAATGAGGGTAAAGGAGAGTCAGAAGTTTGCAAGAAGTTCAAAGGAGAATAGAATATTTGGCCAGTTTTGTCCTGTTACTCAGGGCTAACTATAGCTTTGGTATAGTGTTGTCATCAAATAGTAGTTTCCTAAGTGTGTCCTCTCCACCAAGGACCTCTCCCCTCTCCAATAAACATGCAATCCTAGTAAAAGCTGCATGCTTGCTGCTAAAATATAGCTGGAGGACAAGCTTCCCTATCTGCAATCACACTATACTGAATAAGCCTCTGTACTACAGAAATTCTAGAGCTTCCCAGTCTGCCTTTGGAATCCCAGATGGGTAGCCTGGCTGTTAAACTATTTCTCTATTTTATGGAGTATTTTTACTCTACATCTTTTCTGGCTGATCATGAAATTACATTTCATGGCAGGGCAGGGCAAGGATTTCTGATGGAATTTTATTATCCAAATGATACAACACGCTTCTTTTTCCCTCTCCAAACACTGTTAATGAGTATGTCAGTGCTGGGGTACACAATCTCCTCATTATTATTCTATGTTGGTTTTGGTTTTTGTTTTTATGCTAGGGGATATCATCTTCACAGTCTAGCACCTTTCTTGACATTTTTAATCTTTTTTCCAGAAACAAAGTTGCAAGATTGATAGCAGAGTCATAACCATGGTGTTTTATGTGTCATGACACCTTTCATTTACCCTTAGTCTAAGAAAATATCAGACAGGGAAAAAAAAGCATGGCTTCCATTTTCTTCATAACATATTTTTATTGCAATCTAGCTGAGAACTTCTGTGTTTGAGTATGAAAAATTACATGGCTGTATTTATGGGCTCTGGGTGTGACAGTCAATAAACTTTGCTTTTATAAATGGCACAACAGATAGGCAGAAACTTCTATCATGCTTTTTATAATTTTTTGTAGACAAGCTATCAAATTATTGATTAAATCCTCAATTTAGAATGTGAGAGAAATTATATCACCCTCTACAATTAACTCTTGTTTTCTATCTTAAAATTGGATATTCTAATGAAAATAAAAAGGAAGGAAACACATTTAAATTTATAAAAATTACAAATGGTTAAATAGATGAGGCAAGAATGTATGTAAGTTTATACTTTTCTGTTGCTTTACTTGGGAAAAATATAAAAGTATATCACTATTGAAATCCTCAGGGGGAAAAAACCTTAAAATTCGAGTAGACAGAATAATGTTGACATTTTTATAACAAAAAAATTGATTTTTCAGAGTCTTCAAGGCATTCTCTGTATCAGTTGCAATCAACAGGGATTGAAAAAAATCTGGGGTAATAAAAGCAGTTAGAGAATGCCCTTTGGGCACTCCTTCCCCTGGAGAACACAATTGCCTTTGACAGAGATAACTAATATTCTGCATATTTCCCCTAATCAGGCTGCCTAACGTCATTTTAGTCTTGAGACGAGAAAACCTGTTGCATTGATTTCATTTTTAAACATGTGTATTTCTTTTAGGACTCACACAGCCGCTGTCTATGCCTCCCACGAAATATAATCCTGACCAAATTATTAAATTATATCTTAGTACTCTTTGGATGTTTAGAACATCAAGTTACAAAGAACATAGCTGATAAAGTAGCTAGAAGTTTGGCACATCAGAATGATTGGGTACTTAGAGTACTTAATCTCTATAATAGCAAAGTAGAAATTAGTGATCTTATTTATAAGTTTTATATTTAAATCCTTGTCAGACAACAGTGAAATATATTAAATGACCTTTACTTTTTTCCATTACTAGATGATGAGTTTCGTACATCTACCTCCCTTCTCGTTATTGTAAGGTGACGATCTTTTTTCATATTTCCTTGAGAAAATATAAGCAATTAAAAGAGAATTTTCTCACCCAAACTCCATTAACTCTACTAGTCTATTTGAATCTAGAACTAATCACCCCATCTTACTCTTATTTAAATTAGAAAACAAACTGACTTTTCTCCTATTAAAGGTCAATCCTGCAAATGTACACGGATCCTATCTTCTCTCACCTGTTCAAGGACTTGACTCATATAATTGTCCCTTTATTTCTTGAATCGCTGATATTTTCTTTTCTCTTAGGTCATTCTCACCAACATACAAGCGTGTTGCAAAGATGATGCAAAATAACTTCCTTTAAACCTATATTCCTATCCGGCTACTTCTCCATTTTTCTTTTCCCTGCGCAGAAAAACTCAATGGAATGTTGTTCCTTTTCCACTTTCCTTTGCTCTGCTCTTGAATCCCCTTCAGTGAATCGTACACTATTCTTATCACTCACATCTATTGCCAAGGTCTTCAGTGACCTCCCGTTGCCTCATTAGTTAACTATTGGTCTTAAGCACACAACTGACAATTGTCTCCTTGAAGACTTTACCTCTTAGAGCAGCACAATCTTGAAATTTTGCTCTTGCCTTACTGGGCATTTTTTCTCAGTTTACCTTGCTTTATTATCTTCATTTTGCCAATATTTTTGGCATGATTCAGCGTTCAGTCCTTTAGACATCTTCTTTTTATTGATTTTCTAGGACCTTTCATCCTGTATCATGGCCTTAAAAACCCTCTGACATGGCTTTAAAAAATATCAAGAGACTGACACTCCCCAGTTTTTATCACCAGTTATGATGACTGTTGAACTCCAGACTCACAGATCCGATTATATATTCAATATCTCCATTTGGATGTTTAACAGAAATATCAAACTCTATCAATTTTTGATTTTCTCTCCTAATAATGCTTTCTTCAGTTTTTCATCTTGGTAAGGTTTCCAACATTCACCTAATTATTTAGGCCAAAATATTGGATTCATCCTTCACTACACTCTTTTTTCTCAAAACCTTTGTTTCTAACTTGTAAATATATTCCGAATTAGATTACCCTCTCTAAGGATCAGCTCTCATCCCCATTACTCCTATACTTAACTCACTTTCATAGAATGTATCACTGCCAAATAATATTAGTGTTTGTCTACTTGCTTATTGTCTGTTTTATGTACTAAAATGTAAGCTCTGTAAAAGCAAAGGTTTTGTTGGTTTTGTTCACTGTTGTATTGCTAGCATCTAGACCCCGCAGAAGCTAGCCAGGCTCAATAAATATTTGCTGAATGGATAATAAATATTCACATACCGAGGCAGTATTTCCCTTTTAGGGGCCATGTTAAATGTGGCTCTTTTAAGGACTCATGTTTTGAAACTGAACTTACTTTACAAATAGGAGTTACTTAGAAGTAATTTTCAAATGAGTCAATACCTATTACATTTTGAACTCAAATGTTACAAATCTATAACATAGAGAAAGAAGTCTGAGTAGAGAAAATATTTTTCTGTAGCTTAAGTATTTTCCGCTGGCTACAATTAGAAAGGTGACTAGGAGATTTTAAAGCTGCCATTAGCCACTTCTCAGTAACTAATGTAAACTGACCATTGCTAGACTGTCTGCTAGTTCTAATATTCATGTAATAATCTAAAATTTGAATGAATTATATTCTTAAATTTTGAGATTTACTTACAAACTTTCAATGGTTATCAATGACATTTCTTTCATTATTTTTTCTGATTAAAATAACTGCATTATTTATTTTATTGTATTTACTGAAATACATTATTACTTTACAATGTATTAATTCAGTAAAGTCTCTTTAAAAAACATTGGGGAGTTCATATTCAAACAGTCCTCCACGTTTCATTCATGTATTAAACACTTGCCATGTGCCAAGTAAGACTTTCAGATAATAGAGGAGATACCTCCTAGGTTTGGTTAGACCAGCTCTCTGCAGAACAGGGAAACTGTGAGAGCCGCCAAGTCTGCAAAATGAAAAGATACGTTTGTGCTGGGGAGGGGATGATGTTATTGTCCGTTGTTGTGCTTATAAAATGGGTCTTCTTCCAGAAAAACAATATATTGCATTGCTTCTCAATTATCACATTTCAAGTTGAAATATTCTCTAAATGAAGGCACCAGTATTTCACTACTAAAGTCTAAATAGCAAAGTGACTAAATTGTTTTAAGGTTTATGGTTAATTCAGGTTCATCAGTAGTTTACATGGGTGAGTTTTCCCAATGCCAAAGACAAGATTAAAAAGCACAGGTTTGGCACAGTGGTTCATGCCTATAGTCCTGGATCTTTGGGAGGCCAAGTGAAGGAGGATTGCTTGAGACCAGGAGTTTGAGACCAGCCTGGGCAACACAGTGAGACCCTGTCTCTTTCTCTCTCTCTCTCTCTCTCTCTCTCTCTCTCTATATATATATATATATATATATATATATATATATATATCTAGAACACAAAACAAAACAAGATAAAAAACACAGCTTTAGCCATTGGACTAATGTGCCAATACTGAACTCATCATATTTTCTAAAAACTGATTCTACTTTCTTCCCTTACTGTTTATTTTAATGATACCTTTTCTCCCCATCACCCACATCTAAAATTTCCAAATAATCCTTGACTTCATGCCACTTGTTGTTCACAATACAATAATAACTGTAATTTTGAACTTCTGCTATATTACATCAACCTATTTCTACTTAAGATCTCAACACTTCCTACTTTAGTTTCTTATCACCTAGTTTCTGAGAAATTAAAATGGCATTTCTATGTTCGGTAATTCAGATATCTGCTACCTATGTCCACAAGTTTTTCATAATTTTGGGTTACTTTCTTTATAAAAACAAATGAAATTAATGCCATTCTCTATGTGACATGTAGAATCTAGTTTGGAGGACCATAGAAGAGGTTTACTTAGGGAAAACTCTGAGAATTCTCTGGGGCTTACATTTTTCCTAATGACCTCTGCTTCCAGTAGGAATGTTGCCACATATGGCCGTTCTTCATTTCTGCAATGCATGAATCTAAACAGGAACAAAGATATCTTTTCCATTCTCTTAACTCCTTTCCAACTTCACTCTAGATTTCAAGGCAGTGTGTAAGACATTTCCATTTTACCTTAATGTACACATGACTTATACTTCTGACATGAATTATACTCTACCAGCTAAAAAGTAAAATTATACTCTACCATTTATAAATAAAAGCAAGAACATTTTTAAATAATCCAACATGTTATCATTAACTATAGTTACCATGCTGGAAAACAGATCTATTTAATTCCTCCTACCTGTAGTTTTGCATACTTTGTCTAACATCTCCCCAACCTGATCCCCCAAATGCCTTAGCTTCTGGTAACAAACATTCTACTGTCTATTTCTATGAGATCATCATTTTTAGATTCTACATGAGTGAGATATGTGGTACTTGTCTTTCTATGACTGGCTTATTTCATTTAACATAATGCTAAGAGAAGGAATATTAAATGTTCCTACTACAGAAATGGTAACTATGTGAGGTAATGCGTATGTCAATTACATAGGTTTAACTATTCCACAATATATGTATACTTCAAAACATCACGTTGTACACTATAAAGACATACAAATTTATGTCAATGTAAATAAATAGCCCCCCGAAATAAAAGCAAAAACATACAATTTGGAAAGTTGAGTGGGAAATGTATACTTCTCACTGTATTCTACTTATCTTTCTCACTATATTTTACCCACCCAAACAATATCTTACATATTATTTTAGACTTGATCTTCTTAAAGCATAGTTTTGATCACATTATACTGTATTTCTACAATTAACTCTGGTTTCCCATTGCAGCCAAAATTAAAAATATGTTCATTATCTTGACATTCAATAGCCTGTACAATTTGTCCTTAACCTATTTTGTCAGCTACTACAAAACTCTATAAATTTGAACTCAGTTATTTTCACTTAACAGCTATATTAACTTAAGTGAGTTATTACTATTAAAATGTGGTAAATATTAGCCGAATCAAAGGGATATTGTGCATATACAATAAGCTAATAAATGTGAACTATGTATTACAGTATCTAGCTCCTAAAATATGCTCAGAAAACAGTAACTATTATTAGTGTCATTATGAAATACTCCACTAGTTATGCATGTTGTACCTTGCAGAAAACTGAAAAACTGAGGTCAATCTCTCCTCAACATATTCAAATCTTTCACACATCTGTACTTCTATCAAAGCTGTTTCTTTTGCTTGACGTTCTTTTATCCATCTCTACATATTGAATTCTTATTCTGCCATTAAGGCAAGGCTGAGACCAAATACCATCACCATCAGGAAACTTGTGCTTCCACTAAACAGACATATCTAGCCATTCTTTGAAACTCAATGAAACTATACATCTTTTATGAAAGATGTCATACCTAATTATAAAAATACAGTTCTTTGCAGATATCTTAAACTTTCTACTTGATTATATCTTTCTTGAAGGCAGACTGTCTTACCGATCTCTTTCAGATCCCAGTTAATGCTGAGATCTATAAATACTAGATAAATAAATAAATTTATTAAAATGTCTACCCAAAGAATACTTCAGCATAAATATATTGTGATGATAAAAGGTAGTGCTAAGATAAATTATAGCAATATTCATTTTCTTGCTTAGTCCAATACAGTTGTTAATGCATTTTCATTTTCCCACATTTGATTTATATATTATTATTATTTTTTTTTTTTTTGAGGTGGAGTTTTGCTCTTGTTGCCCAAGCTGGAGTGCAATGGCATGATCTCAGCTCACTGCAACCTCCACCTTCCAGGTTCAAACGAATCTCCTGCCTCAGCCTCCCTAGTAGCTGGGATTACAGGCATGTCCCACCATGCCTAGCTAATTTTGTATTTTTAGTAGAGACAGGATTTCTCCATGTTGGTCAGGCTGGTCTCGAACTCCCAACCTCAGGTGATCCGCCCACCTCGGCCTCCCAAAGTGCTGGGATTACAGGCATGAGCAACCATGCCCAGCTATATATTATTTTTATAATATAATGTGATAGAATAGATTCTTCTGGTGTATGACAATATGTCATTATTCTGAATATTATTTATTTTGGTAAAGAGATTTTTTTCATTAAAAATAGTTAAGGAATGAAAACAGGGAGAAATCAATATGGCCAGTATGTTTCGAAAAAGAAAATATTTCAATGCTATCTCTTTTTTCCACTTATATGATATTAACTTGATTCACATTTTCAGTTTGGTTGGTTGACTTTGATCTACAATTTATTATATATCTGAATACGGTAATACTTTCTCTCTCTTTTTTCTCCACACCATGATTCTGTATCTCTCCTTTTTAACCTACATAATTTTCTCCTAATATTACATATTTAACTTTTTCTGTTCTTTGCATAATTTTATACGTTTGTTTTTTTTTTTTTTTTTTTTTTTTAATTAGCCCTTTTGGCTGGGCACAGCAGCTCATGCCTGTAATCCCAGTACTTTGGGAGGCCGAGGCGGGCAGATCACCTGAGGTCTGGAGTTCGAGACTAGCCTGGCCAACATGGTGAAACCCCATCTCTACTAAAAATACAAAAATTACTCAAGCATGATGGTGCACGTCTGTAGTCCCAGCTACTCAGGAGACTGAGGCAGTAGAATGGCTTGAGTCTGGGAGGCAGAGGTTGCAGTGAGCTGAGGTCATGCTACTGCATTCTGGCCTAGGTGATGGATTGAGACTCCCTCACACACACACACACCAAAAAAATAAAATAAAAATAAATAAATAAATAGCCCTTTTACAGATTGCCTGCATTTTATTTCATATATTAGTAATTCACTTCTTACATAAGTTTTAATGATTTTGATTAGTAGTTCTTAGTCTTCTCATTTCTAACTGCATACCCATTTTCCTTATTTTTACAGCCTTTATATAATTTGTATGTGATAAAATAAGAGTAAATCTGAAAAAAATCCTCTTTCAATCTTTGAAGTTCATTACTGGCTTAAAACCAATTCTTCGTGTTGTATACATTACAATTTTCTGTTTTCTCACAACATTAGTCTGACTCTCCATTTTATATTCTTTATATGCGAGTCATTATTCAACCTTTTATTCAGTTAAAACTGGAATTTTTTTCATCTTTGACTTCAGAAATATTGATGTGCACATACTGGGAACTTCATTTAGTGGAGATAATTGCTTACATATACAATTACAGATTTAATTAAGGAAAATTAAAATACAGAACAACTAGATTATATATATTTATATATACATTTATTGTATACATATATTTGTTAGTTACATAATTATTTGTTAGTATCTGAATTCATTACTTCAATCACTTAGAAGGAAACTAGCCAAATTAATAGTCTTATAATTGAATAGAAGAACTGGAGGTTTAAATGAAACCTTAAAAATGACAAGTTTTTATACACACTGAAAACATTTATTTAGCACAAACTATATATCAAAATCATATTATTGTAAGTAAATAAATCCACTTTTAGTGTACTTTTGACTGTGAGAGGATAAGAATAGGCTTTCAAGGACATGGTTATAGTGACTTGGAATTTAAATAGGTATTTTTATGAACCTGGTCAAATAAGCATTTCCACATTTCCAAGTTCCTCTTTTCAATTCACAATTTTAGAATCAGTCTTCAAAGGTTGTGGCACTAATGAATACAAATACATTACTGGAAAAATCAAATCATTTTTTGATCATACAGAACACAAATACAATTCTCCATCACAGGAGAGAGAAACGTTTTCAGATCTGTCAACATACAAGGAGTGGTGAGGAGTATGAGGACAATTTTTCTCCTCTACCGTGAATCAGTTGACAACCTGCCATAGGTGCTTATCCAACCAACGTCTTGGTTCTCTAAGTTAAAATGTCAACCGAGTGCTTGTTTGTGCTTCAGTGTCTTCTATGTGGAAGATTAATGTTCATTACCTCTCACTAAGTGTTGATGCAGGTATCCCTTTGACTGAAGTTATCTAATGTGCTTTTCAAGTGTTCTTTTGGGAAAACTGTCCATTGACTAAGGATGACAACCAATAAGAGCATCACATCTATTCTGGTCAGTCTTGTATCCACATTACCCAAGCTGGTGCTCTTCAACTGGCATGTGGTAACGATGCACAACAAAGATTAGATGCAGTGCAGGTAGAACTAGATTACATATTTGCCAGGGCTATGCTAGCTTTCAACTTGAAATACACTGAAAGAATTGGATCCTTAGACCTTGAGGATTTTTGTGGGTTCTTGTGTTTCAGTGGCTTCCTTCCTCCATATTTGACCTTCTGTCTCAAGAGGTAAACCACAGTTAATAATTAGCAAAGACCAATGAAGATTATTTAAATAAAGCATTCACAACTTATGTTGTAGGTATCCTTCCTCCAGTGTGTCCTTTGATTTTTTAAAGTCACCATTATTAAATCAAACCCTGTTAGATTACGAAGCACCTGACTTTAGAATTAGTGGTTATGTTTTTCACTAAAACAATTAACTGACTGACTCAACAAGCAGCCACCAAAACCAAATAAGTTGACTAATTTTGTCAAATAAGCATTGCCTGTGTTAACCATGAACCCATTTCCATCTCAGTTTCTCAGGGGAATCTCAGCACTCCTTTATATTCCAGCCTCTCTTCAAAGAATGTTTATGACATACAAAAGTTTACTGACCAGTAGCTAGCCAAAAAAATGGCTGTCTAAATCTGGATTATGCATAAAACTTTGCAGCAAGGATGCTTTCCATAGTAGGTCATTTTGAGTGAGAAGTAGTTTCACTAAAGGTCATTTCAGTTGTCAAATGAAGACACTAAGGACTGACATTGTCAGCCTATCTTTGTTAACCTGATTACACACCCATCTAAGATTTTACTATTACCTGAGAAATCGATGATCCGACAGGTTTCAAGAGTCCTAAGGTCAACAGTAAAGTGACAAAAGTAAGAGTAGAGGGGAGACTAAGTCTAGATCCTCAAATTTAGGAATGATGAGGGCAAGTGAAACACAGTTCAAGATAGATTTAAGAGATTAGGAGAGAAGCTGACTAGCTAACCAGGCGCAGATGTGGTCAATTGATGAGGTTATGTTAAGCAGAGATGATTCACAATTCTACTGATGCTTCTGAGAGAACTTTTCTGTGTGTGGAAATGATCTTAGCATTTGTAAGAACATTTTTGTTGTGGGCTTATACTCAGGTAATACAGGATAAGTCTATTTTCTCCATTGGGAAAAAAACTGTTGTGCTACTTACTTGAGACTTTCTTGGTTTATTTTTGTTTGTTTTATTGTTTTGTTGTTATTATGTATAAAAAATGTTTAAAGTCTTGTTAAAGGCAGACAGGAATCCTATGACTTGAGAGAATTTCTTGGGGGAGGAGAGGTTTATGGCAGATGCATTTGACAACAATAATGTAACTTAAGCATACCCTGTATGGCAGGTGCACATGATAGAAATAACAATTTAAGAAAGGAAGGTTGCCATGTGGAGGTTGCAGGTGGCGGGGCGGGGCAGGGCGGTGGAGGGAATGTGCTATATAAGCTGCGTGCTTTTCACAAGTGGTAGTGGTTCATCCAGTCTGCTGCTGTTGGACTGTCTCTGTGTGTAAGTTTTCCCAATTTTTTTTTTTTTTTTTGCTACTTGTGTCTCTTCTTTGGCCTCTTGAACTTGGCACCACCCCTGTTGAAGTTAATAGGGATCTGGCATGATGGGGATAAAAATTCCAATGCATGAATTATAGGATTTCTTTAAGCCTGTGAGGGGAGGCCCCAAATCATATTCGCTGGAGGGCTCTTCTATCTGAGAGAAACACAAGTGCCTGATATTCTGACCCATGCCAGAAACAAACAAACAAGAAAAGGCCACCAAATAATATTGCTTCAAAACTTTAGACTTAGTTACTTACATTAGTTATAGTATAGGCTCTTGCTTTTGCCCTACCTTTACAGTGCTCAGCTTCAGTTTCTTACAGAATGGTCAAATTATATTTATGAAATTTTCTGAATAGCTAGTCATAATCTGAATTCCCTTCATAGTTTAAATAAACAAATTATTTTTGTTGCATTTCATGAGATGTTTCGAAAGAAGTCTTCTGTGCGAGAATTCCATGTGTCCTTTTTATTTATTCAGAAAACTGGTATTGAATGATCACTAAGCTCTAGGCTTTTTCTCTAGATGCTAGAGGTAAAACAGAAGTAAAATAAATAATCAGAAAAGTACATAAAACATACTGTGTTTGGTGAATAAGAAAGAAATAGAAGGTGTATAGAAAGTGTAGGGTCTTAAAATTTTTAGAAGATAAAGTTCTAAGAGACGCCTCACCAGTAAGATGACATTTGCATAACGACCTAAAAGAGGTGAGCAAGTAAGCCATTCCAGTAATTGATAAATGATTATTCCAGGAAGTGAGAAGCCCCTCTGAGGTGGCAGCTTGCCTGGCTTGTTCAAGGAACAGTAAGAAGTGCAGTGTGTCTGGAGTGAGACGAACAAGAGTAAGAGTAGTAAGGAGAAGAAGGAAATGAGATTAAAGAGGTAATGAATAGCCGGGCGCGGTGGCTCAAGCCTGTAATCCCAGCACTTTGGGAGGCCGAGGCGGGTGGATCACGAGGTCAGGAGATCGAGACCATCCTGGCTAACATGGTGAAACCCCGTCTCTACTAAAAATACAAAAAACTAGCCAGGCGTGGTGGCGGGCGCCTGGGTGACACAGCGCGAGACTCCGTCTCAAAAAAAAAAAAAAAAAAAAAAGGAATGAATATACAGATCAGGTAGAGTTTTATAGATCATTATAAGGGCTTTGAATTTTGCTCTCGTTAAAATAGGAGCCCTTTGAGGGACTGAGTGAAGAACTGACCTTATCTGCCTTAGCCTTTTAATGGTATAACTCAGGCTGGTGTGTTGGGATATTGTAAAGATGAGGAGGGCGTAGATGGAAAAAGGTAAACCAGGCAGAAAACTGTGAAATAGTCTAGGTGAGTGATAATGGCAGGACAGTAGCAGTAGTTACTGAGAAGTGGTAGGATGTCTGATAGGTTTGACTTCATGGTCAAAGGGATGTATTGATGCATTAGATGCAGTTGAATTAAAGATTTCCACCTATTTCTTAATTAGTAGAAAAGTTACTCTGAATATGATTGTGTAGCTAAACTCTATCAACACTAATTTTCTATCAGATTTTACTGTTACCTTTAAATATGCTATTGAAACTCTGAGAAATTAGTATATGTTCATCAAAAACTCAGTCCTAATACTAGCAAAGCTGCATTGTTTAAAAAACTGGTATTAAAGAAGTTTATTTTTAATCTAGAATCTTATTTTCCACCTAGAATCTTATTTTTCTGACTATAGAAAATGGATGTGGAAGGAACTGGCTCAGTAATCACTATCTAGTCACTAAGAGAATGTGTGATTGTTTGGCTCTTGGGGTTGGTCAAGGAGCCAATGAGGTCAAAGTCACAGGTGCACTCTTTGTATAAGCTTATGAACTTTGCGTTTTCTCCTCCAGAGAATCTGTTTCTGATCTCATATATTCAACTCAAAAAAACATTACCTTGCTCATGAAGGTAACCTGCAAAACAGTATGGAGAGGTCAGTCTAGGTCCATCATCATTTCTAAAAACACAATTCATACCACTTCCTTTACTTACTAGCAATAGAAGTAAATGACATGTCCTCATATTTAGACAATACATTATGACTAAGGAAATAACGAATACAAATGTTCTGCAGAATTTTTTTTTTAGTGAAGTATACGTATGACTTAAAGTATTTTTATAAGAAAATTTTTATTTTATGAATTTATTAAAAGTATAGAAAATAGCTTTCAATAACTAATGCAAAACTGTAAAATAATCATGACTCTTACTGAATTTACTTCTTTTTCTATTTTATTCCAGAACCTACAGATAGACCACCTATACTATTAATCGCAAATTTTGAAACAATTGAAATTTTCTATCTTAATGGAAGTAAAATGGCAACTCTAAGCTCAGTCAATGGAAATGAAATTCATGCTCTGGATTTTATTTATAATGAAGATATCATTTGTTGGATTGAATCAAGAGAATCTTCAAATCAACTCAAATGTATCCAGATAACTAAAGCAGGAGGATTAACAGATGAATGGACAATCAATATTCTTCAATCCTTCCACAGTAAGTGTTTCAATTAAATATTATATGCCACCCTTTACTGATTTCATTTACAGACCTGTAGGCTGGATTCTCAAATTTCTAGCATAGCTCATGGCTGTTGGAAAGCTGTATGTGCAAATACAATGAATTTGAATTACTGTATTCATTACATGTTTTGCGTATACAAACACATACACATACACTTTCTCTATTTAGGTAAATAGTAAATTGCAGAGTTAATTGTAGTTCTTTCTTTAAGGCTTTTTACAGTGTCATCTAACTGGGAATTTTGATTTTTTTTTTCCCACTGAG
The DNA here is from genome assembly GCF_003255815.1 of Theropithecus gelada. Lineage (NCBI taxonomy): Eukaryota > Metazoa > Chordata > Mammalia > Primates > Cercopithecidae > Theropithecus > Theropithecus gelada. The sequence goes on along the minus strand of NC_037680.1, from coordinate 20,329,528 downwards.
TGGTAATTCACAATGTGATAGTGAAGGTGGGATTAAAAAAAAAAAAAAAGGGGACAGAGTTGATAATTATAAGTGCATTGACTATAGCTAAAAAATACCTTAAATAATTAGGTTTATGCTAATTGGGAGTAACTACCTGTGTTAACTCTCTTTAAAGCAAATCAATTTTTATACGTCCTCGTCCAACAAACTTGTGATTTGTGATTCACTTTGACTTCTCATGTCAGAAACTTGACAGACTAACAGTCCTTCTCTTCCTGCATATTACCATAAACTGAAATCTCATTGTCACACGCGCACACACACACACACACACACACACGGAGATGCACACATATTCTCTCTCTCCTTCTGTCTCCCTGCTTCCACATGGAAGTACAAAAATTGCTTTGTGTATGCTTAGGGAAACCATAAGCATGAAAATTTTAACATGTATCCATGTAATTTATGATTTATAGAAAGTGTTTCTTACAAATTCAGCTAAGATAAAATCTAGAAAAACGAACAGAAGCTGGGCACAGAGGCTCATGCCTGTAATCCCAGTACTTTGGAAGGCTGAGTTGGGTGGATCACCTGAGGTTAGGAGTTCAAGACCAGCCTGGCCAACATGGTGAAACCCTGTCTCTACTAAAAATACAAAATTAGTCGGGCATGCTAGGGCATGCCTTTAATCCCAGCTACCTGGGAGGCTGAGACAGGAGGATCGCTTGAACCCAGGAGGTAGAGGTTGCAGTGAACCGAGATTGTGACATTGCACTCCAACCTGTGTGACAAGAGCAAAACTATGTCTTTAAAAAAAAAAAAAAAAACAAAAAAAAAAACAAAGAGAAATGTGTACAATCAAGTTAAGTGGAAAAGAAGAATGCTGTGATAGGATAAAGGTGATTTTTAAATTTAGAATATTTGGTCTAGTTTCAATAATTAAAGCTTTTCATATACAATTAAGTGAACTGGTTATTAATCCTTGTATAAAGAAATAATACTATGTAATGTTTGATCATTGTAATTAGATTAAATAAGTCAATGGCAAATTGTGAAAAATAGGACATACAGGTATAATTTTATATACTTAAATGAACAAAGTGTTTAATAAATATTGTCGAACATTTTGAAGATCCTCTTAATATAAATGAAACAATTGATAAAGTTATTTATTGTGAAAAGAGACCAAAATTATAACAAAAGCAGTGGATATTTCAAGAACTCTATAGAGAAATGGTCATCCATATTAAATAATAATGCATTTAATAGAGGATGGCAAAAGGCAGATAATCCTTATCATGTAATTTATGTTATTTATTATGTAAGTAATAAGGATTATCTGCCTTCTGATGCAAGTATTTCAACATTGGCTTAGGCAGCAGCTGGAAACTGAACACAAGGCCCCAGTCCTTGCTACATTAGTGATTACCTCAACTAACTCAAATGTGTTTTCCTCAGCGAATGGAATACTGAATAGTCAAACAGCTAAAATATTCACTAAGTTGCCCAGTAGAGTTATTTTCTAAGAGTATTTAAGAACTTTTTATCTACACTTAATATGCCCTAATAATGGTAGTCTTCTCTTCTTTAATATATGTTTTAAAAACAACTATTTTTTAAAATAAATCTAAGGAAGGTCAAACAATTGCATATTGAATATTTGCAGAAAATAAGTATAACTTAAATTTGATTTATTAAGCAATTCAGCAAACCTAGAAACATATGTTTTGTTGTCATTGTTGTTGCTAGGGAATTCAGTGAAATGCCAAATAGAATATTTATTTTGAATAATAAAAATAAATTCACTGAAAATATTTTAATCTGAGTAAATAATTTGTGATGAGGTTAAGTTTAAGCATGCAATTACATAGTCACGTTAGAAAAAAGTGATTAAATACGTGGAAGTAATTTAATGACTGGAGTGGGGCAGGGGTGTGAGCAGGGCTGAGCTTCTCTGTCATTGCTGGTAAGCTACGCATTTTATCAACATGTCACAGAAGAGCTGCCATTGAATACGATGGGCTCTGTGTTCACTGTGACAGTTTGTGAGATGATGATGAAGTTTGAATATTCTTTGCATCTATAATTACATAAAATCTTTGTCATACCATATAAGCAAAAATAATGAACTGATGGAAGTCAGCCTGAATACCTGTCACTTTTATCCACTGTTCCAGAGATTCTCTTTAGTTCCTCCCACCCCCGTTATATGTAGGTGCTTTTCTCTTAACTCACCTGAAGAGAACATGCTTTTTTGAGAAAATATAATCAAAGGATTATTATGAGAAGAAAATCAAACATTGCAGGTCAAACTGACTTGCAGTTAACACTTCCATAATATAGTAGTAAATATTTTATTGCAATATTTTTAAAAATTGCACATCTCATCTCATGGGATACCCACTGCATCCCTGTGTAGTAAGCAGGAGAGATATGCCCTTCCTGTTTTATAATAGATAGCATTTTTACTCAAAGTTCAGATGTATTAGGCAAATCTGGATGGCTAAAAAGAATGCAGAAGTGGGACATCTAAGGCCTGTTTTTTTTTCTTTTACACTAGAAAAGCAAATCTACCTTAAATGATATATTTTGACTGTGTTAAATATGCTGAAAGACTATCTGCAACAGGGAGATATTATTCTTTTGTTTTTATGGGAAAATTGAGACTGAGCAGTTAGATAATTGTACACAGCATAATTAGGTAGGTTTGCTTTTGGGTCAGACTTTATAGCTTTTTCTAAATACCACGCTGCGTTTAGGTCTCAACTTTTTCATGTTAGCAAAGCAAAAATGATTAGGTCTACCAATATTAGTAATGTTGGCTTGCAAAGATAGGTCCTCTAAGTGGGAGAGAGTTGTATGAATCTTGGAAGGGAGGTGGAAAAAGTGGGTTGTAGAAGTCTATAGCATTGAAAAGGCCGACCCAGTGATTCTGATGTGGCCTCCTTAAAAGTCTTACATTTAACATTGTACATCATTCCTAAGCAATATTGTGAGAGAATCAAGATGAATGATAATAGTATGCTCAATAAATTGTATTAATGAACGTTGGGGGAAATGATAGAAATTAAATTTCCTATTGAATTGTATTCTTTTTTATAACGATAACTATTATTTATTATTTAGCATTTTAGCCTGAAAGTTGCAGACTTTGGGCATAATTTTGGAGTTAGGTGTCTTCTAAGCAAAACTTGTTTTTTAAAAAAGTATTCATATAAAGCACATTTGTAGCAGCTGATTGTTTCCCAAAATTTTTCTTGGAGAGTACTGTGGGTAGGGACACAGATACCCAAAATAACAAAAATTATGGGATTTACAGAAGTGTTGAATTCCATCTGTTTCCTCAGGACAAAGTGCATAGAGACGATTGAGATAAGAATATCTTCTGAGTTAATCTCTTATTAAGGAGGATGATTCAGAGCCATATAGTCATCCCCCAGCTGGACAGTAAACGCCTTCATTGTCTTTTTATGGCTGAAATCTTCAATACTCTGAAAAATTCAAGGATCACTTTTAAGATTCTAACATGGATTTAGCCAGCTTCTCTTGAGCCACTCATGGGCTCAACTCCAATCCAGTAGAGTATACCTAGCGAAAAATAAAATAACTGCTTATTCTTCATGGACTTAGCTTCTGAATTAACCCCATTCACAGACTTTTATCTTTTTCCTTAGCTTGTTTTAATATCAACCTTAAATCATGTTCTATTTGAACCTCTAACTGCAGCTACTAAATTAAGTTCTTATTGGATAATTTTTGGATTCTGATAATTTTTTATCTCTAATTTAATTTTATTTCAAGTTCTGGGATACATGCGCAGGATGTGCAGGTTTGTTACATAGGAAAACGTGTGGTTTGCTGCACGTATCAACCCATTATCTAAGCATTAAGCCCAACATTCATTACCTATTTCTCCTGATGCTCTCCCTTCCCCACCCCACCCCCACAACAGTCCCAGTATGTGTTGTTCCCCTCCCTGTGTCCACGTTTTCACATCATTCAGCTCCCACTTGAAAGTGAGAACATGGTTCTCTTGGTTTTCTGTTCCTGTGTTAATTTGCTAAGGATAATAGCTTCCAGCTCCATTCATGTCCCTGCAAAGAAAATAATCTTGGTTCTTTTTACGGCTGCATAGTATTCCATGTTTTATATGTACCATTTTCTTTATCCAGTCTATCATTAATGGGTACTTGGGTTGATTCCATGTCTTTGCTATTGTGAATAGTGCTGAAATGAACATACACGTGCATATATCCCTATAATAGAATGATTTATATTTTGGGGGGTATATACCCAGTAATGGGATTGCTGGGTCAAATGGTATTTCTGGTTCTAGGTCTTAGAGGAATTGCCACTCTGTCTTTCACAATGGTTGAACTAATTTGTAACATGTGACTAACATGTAAAAGCATTCTTATCTCTTGACAGTCTCACCAGCATTTGTTGTTTCTTGACTTTTGATAATCACTATTCTGATTGTCGTGAGATGGTATCTCATCATGGTTTTGATTTGGATTTCTCTAATCAGTGATGTCGAGCTTTTTTCCACATGTTTGTTGGCAATATAAATGTCATCTTTTGAGGTGTCTCTTCATGTCCTTTGCCCACTTTTTAATTTGTGTGTGCACGTGCATGTGTGAATTTAAGTTCCTTGTAGATTCTGGATATTGGACCTTTGTCAGACGGATAGATTGCAAAAATTTTCTTCCATTCTGTAGGATGTCTGTTTGCTCTAATGATGGTTTCTTTTGCTGTGCAGAAGCTGTTTAGTTTAATTAGATCTCATTGGTCAATTTTCGCTTTTGTTGCAATTGTTTTCAGTGATTTTGTCAGGAAATCTTGGCCTGTGCCTATGTCCTGAGTGGTATTGTCTGGATTTTCTTCCGTGTTTTTATAGTTTTGAGTTTTACATTTAAATCTTTAATCCATGTTGAGTTAATTTTTGTATAAGATGTAAGGAAGGAGTCCAGTTTCAATTTTCTGCATGTGGCTAGCCAGTTTTCCCAGCACCATTTCCCCATTGCTTGTTTATGTCAGGTTTGTCAAAGATCTAATGGTTGTAGATGTGTGGTCTTATTTCTGAGTTCGCTATTCTGTTCCACTGGTCTATGTCTGTTTTTGTACTAGTACCATGTACCAGTTTTGGTTACTGTAGTCTTGTACTATAGTTTCAAGTCAGGTAGTGTGATGCCTTCAGTCTTGCTCTTTTTCTTAGGATTGGCTATGTTATACAGGCTCTTTTTGGATTTCATATGAATTTTTAAATAGTTTTTTTCTAATTCACTGACGAATGTCAATGGTAGTTTAATACGAATAGCATGGAATCTATAAACTGCTTTGGGCAGTATGGCCATTTTCATGATATTGATTCTTCCTATCCATGAGCACAAAATGTTTTTCTGTTCATGTCCTCTTTCTTTCTTTGATCAGTTGTTTGTAGTTCTTGAAGAGGTCTTTCACTTCCCTTATTAGCTGTATTCCTAGGCAATTTATTCTTTCTGTAGCAATTGTGAATGGGAGTTGATTCATGATTTGGCTCTCTGCTTGCATAGTGTTGGTGTATAAGAATACAAGTGATTTTTTGCAATGGATTTTGTATCGTGAGACTTTGCTGGAGTAGCTTATCAGCTTTAGAAGCTTTTAGGATGAGACAATGGGGTTTTCTAGATACAGGATCTTGTCATCTGCAAACAAAGACAATTTGACTTCCTCTCTTCCTATTTGAATCCCCTTTATTACTTCCTCTTGCCTGATTGCCATGGCCAGAACATCCAATACTATGTTGAATAGGAGTGGTGAGAGAGGGCATGCTTTTCTTGTGCCGGTTTTCAATGGGAATGCTTCCAGCTTTTGCACATTCAGTGTGATATTGACTGTGGTTTTGTCATATATGGCTCTTATCATTTTGAGGTATGTTCGTTCAATTCCTAGTTTATTGAGGGTTTTTACCATGAAGGAATGTTGAATTTTATCAAAGACCTTTTCTGCATCTATTGAGACAATCGTGTGGTTTTTGCATTCAGTTCTGTTTATATGATGAATTAGGTTTGTTGATTCGCATATGTTGAACCAGCCTTGCATTCCAGGAATGAAGCCAACTTGATTGTGGTAGATAAGCTTTTGGATGTGCTGCTGGATTTGGTTTGCCAGTAATTTATTGAGGACTTTTTGCATTGACATTCATCATGGATATTGGCCTACAGTTTTCTTTTTTTTTTTTTTTTGGTAATAGCTCTGTTAGGTTTTGTTATCTGGATAATACTAGCCACATTTTAAAATGAGTTAGGGAGGAATCCCTCCTTCTCAGTTGCTTGGAATAGTTTCAGAAAAAATGGTACCAGCTCCTCTTTGCACCTCTAGTAGAATTCAGCTGTAAATCCATCTGGTCCTGGGGTTTTTTGGTTGGTAGGCTATTTATTACTGCCTCAGTTTCAGAATTCGTTATTCAGGGATTCAGCTTCTTTCTGATTCATTCTTGGGAGGATGTATGTGTCCAGGAATTTGTCCATTTCTTCAACGGACAGATGCTTTTGTTGATTCTTTCTAGTTTATTTGCATAGAGGCATTGATAGTATTCTCTGATGGTTGTTTGTATTTCTATAAGATCAGTGGTTATATCCCCTTTATTATTTTGTATTGTGTCTATTTGAATATTCTCTTTTCTTCTTTATTAGTCTAGTTAGCTATCTATTTTACTTTCATGTCTATTTCCTTCATTTCCACTCTGATCTGGGTTATTTCTTGTCTTTTACTAGCATTGGGGTTTGTTTGCTCTTGGTTCTCTAGTTCTTCTAATTGTGATGTTAGGGTGTCAATTTGAGATCTTTCTAGCTTTTTGATGTGGGCACTTAGTGCTATAAATTTCCCTCTTAACACTGCTTTGGCTGCATCCCAGAGATTCTGGTATGTTGTCTCTTTGTTCTCACTGGTTTCAAATAACTTCTTGATTTCTGCCTTAATTTCATTATTTACCCAGGAGTCATTCAGGAGCAGTTTGTTCAAGTTCTATGTAGTTGTGTGACTTTTCAGTGAGTTTATTAACCTTGCATTATAATTTGATTGTGCTATGGTCTGAGAGACAGTTTGTAATGATTTCAGTTATTTTGCATTATTTGAGGAGTGTTTTACTCCCAATTATATGATCAATTTTAGAGCAAGTGCCATATGTTGCTGAGAAAAAATGTATATTCTGTTGTTTTGGGTTTGGAGAGTTCTGTAGATACCTATCAAGGACATTTGATCCAAAGCTGAGTTCAAGTCCTGAATATCTTTGCTAATTCTTTTATCTCAATAATCTAATATTGACAGTGGGGTGTTAAAGTCTCCCACTATCATTGTGTGGGAGTCTAAGACTCTTTGTATGTCTCTAATAACTTGTTTTATGAAATTGGGTGCTCCTGTATTGGATGCATATATATTTCGGATAGTTAACTCTTTTTGTTGAATTGAACCCTTTCCCATTATGTAATGCTCTTCTTTGGTTTTTTTTTTTTTTTTTTTTTTTTTTTTTAAATCTTTGTTGGCTTAAAGTCTGTTTTGTCAGAAACTAGGATTGCAACCTTTGCTTTTTTCTGCTTTCCATTTGCTTGGTAGATTTTCCTCCATCCCTTTATTTTGAGCCTATGTGTGACTTTGCATGTGAGATGGGTCTCTTTGCAGCACATCAATGGTTCTTTTTATCCAGCTTGCCATTCTGTATCTTTTAATTGGGGCTTTTGGCCCATTTACTTTAAAGGTTATGTGTGAATTTGATTCTGTCATCATGATGCTAAGTGGTTATTTTGCAGACTTGTTAATGTAGTTGCTTCATAGTGTCATTGGTCTGTGTAGTTTTTAGTGGCTGGTAATGAGCTTTTCTTTCCATATTTAATGCTTCGTTCAGGAGGTCTTGCAAGGCAGGCCTGGTGGTAATGAATTCCCTCAGCATTTGCTTGTCTGAAAATGATTTTATTTCCCCTTTCCTTATGAAGCTTAGTATGGCTGATAATGAAATTGTTGGTTGGAAATTCTTTTTTAAAAAATTTTTGAATATTGGCTCCCAATCTCTTCCAGCTTGTAGGGATTCCACTGAGAGGTCTGCTGTTAATCTCATGGACTTCCCTTAGTAGGTGACCTGGCCTTTCTCTCTGGCTGCCGTTAACATTTTTTCTTTTCTTTTCTTTTTTTTTTCCAACCTTGGAGAATCTGATGATTATGTGTCTTGGAGCTGATCTTCTCATGAAGTATCTTACTGGGGTTCTCTGGATTTGAATGTTGGCCTCTCTTGCTAGGTTGGGGAAGTTCTCCTGGATATTGTGAAGTATGATTTCCAACTTAGTTCCATTCTCCCTGTCTCTTTCAGGTACCCCATCAGTTGTAGGTCCTGAGTTTTTACATAATCCTATAGTTCTCAGGTTTTGTTTGTCCTTTTTATTATTTTTTATCTAACCTTGTCTGTCTGTGCTATTTCATTAAGATAGTCTTCGTGCTCTGAGATCCTTTCTTCCACCTTGGTCTATTTGGTTGTTGATACTTTTGGTTGCATTGTGAAGTTCTTATCTTGTGTTTTTCAGCTCCTTCAGGTCATTTATGTTCCTGTCTAAACTGGTTATTCTGGTTAACAGCTCCTGTAATGTTTTATCATGGTTCTTATCTTCTTGAATTGGTTTAGAACATACTCCTTTAGCTCAGCAAAGTTCATTATTCACCTTCTGAAGTCTAATTCTGTCAGGTCATTCATCTTGGCCCAAGCCTAGTTCAGTGTCCATGCTGGAGAGCTGTTTGGAGGAGAAGAGGCACTCTGACTTTTTAAGTTTTCAGCATTTTTGCATTAATTCTTTCTCATCTTTGTGGTGTTTTCTACCTTTGATCTTTTAAGGCTGCTGATGTGGTTTTTGTGGGGTCTTTTGTTGATGTTATTGTTGCTTTCTGTTTGTTTTTCTTTTAGCAATCAGGCCCATCTTCCGTAGGGCTACTGGGGCTTACTGGGGGATCACTGCAGACCCAATTCACTTGGGTCCCTCATGCAACTGGAGATATCACCAGTAGAGGCTCCAGAACAGCAAAGATGGCTGCCTGTTCCTTCCTCTGGGAGCTCTGTCCCAGAGGGGTACCAAGCTGATGCCAGCCAAAACACTCTTGTATGAGGTGTCTTGTGACCCTTGCTGGGAGGTCTCACCCAGTCAGGCGGCATGTGATCAGAAGCCTGTGTAACAAAGCAACTTGGCTGCCCCTTGGTTGAGCAGGTTTGGCTGCACTGGGGAGAATCCCCCTCATCTGGACTGCCAGCAGGCAGGAAAGACTAGGTCCACTAAATTCAAGACCACAGTCACCCCTCCCCCCAGGGTCTCCTTCCCAGGAATATCAGAGTTCTATCCATAAACTTCTGGCTACAGTTGCAGCAATTTCTGCAGGGAGGCCCTGCCCAATGGGAAAGGATGGATCTGGTCCCACCTGAAGGAGCAATCTTGCCATGATATACCACAGCTGTTGTGCTTTGCTGTGGAGGAATTCCTCTCAGTTTAAACTGCCCAATCTCCCCAACACCAGCAGTGGAAAATGGCTGATGAGAGCCTCAGTGATGGTGGCTGCCTCTCCCTCCGGGAACTCAGTTGTCTTAGGCAGTGTCCAGCCTGCTGCCACTGGCCTTGACCCTATTGGGTTGCACAGCTCTGAGTTTGGGACCCAAGGCCCTGGTGGGGTGGGCTCACAAGGGGATCTCCTGATCCACAGGATGCACAGATCTGAAGAAAGAGTGTGGTTTCCCAGGCAGTGTAGCACAGTTACTGACCGCCTCCTTTGTCTGGGTGTGAGAGTTCCCCTAATCCTGCGTGGCACCTTGGTCACTACACCACCATGCTTTTCCTCACTCTGCATGGGTCACACTAACTGCCTAGTCTGTCCCAGTGACAGAACCTGGGTATCTCAGTTGACAGAGCAAGATTCACTTACTGTTTTTGTTCTTCTTAGTGAGAACTGCAGACTGGAGCTGCTTCTAATTGGCCATCTTGGCTCCTCTCCCCTCTGTTTTTTCTTTCTTTTTTTTTTTTTTTGAGACGGAGTCTTGCTCTGTGCCCCAGGCTGGAGTGCAGTGGCGAGATCTCGGCTCACTGCAAGCTCCGCCCCCCGGGTTCACGCCATTCTCCTGCCTGAGCCTCCCAAGTAGCTGGGACTACAGGCGCCCACCACCACGCCTGGCTAGTTTTTTGTATTTTTTTAGTAGAGACGGGGTTTCACGGTGTTAGCCAGGATGGTCTCGATCCCCTGACCTTGTGATCTGCCCGCCTCGGCCTCCCAAAGTGCTGGGATTACAGGCTTGAGCCACCGCGCCCGGCCCCCTCTGTCTGTTTTTTATTGTAGATTTGGGGGGTACATGTGCAGGTTTATTATGTGGGTGTATTGTGATGTTAAAGTTTGGATATCATTTGAACCTGTCACTCAAATAGTGAACATAGCACCCAATAGGTAGTTTTTCAATCTTTTCCCCTTACCCCTTCCCTTCTTTTGAAGTCCTCAGTGTATACTGTTGCCATGCTTATGTCTCTGTGTACCCATTGTTCAGCTCCCACTTATAAGTGAGAATATATAGTGTTTAGTTTTCTGTTTCTGAAGTAACTCACTTAGGATAACGGCCTCCAGCTGCATACATGTTGCTGCAAAGGACATGATTACATCCTTTTATGGCTACATAGTATTCTATTGGGTATACATACCATATTTTCTTTATCCAATCCACAATTGATGGACACCTAGCTTAACTCTATGTCTTTGTGGTTGTGAATAGTGCTGTGATGTGTGTACACATGCATGTGTCTTTTTGGTGGAATGATTTGTTTTCCTTTGTGTATATGCCTAGTAATGGGATCACTAGGTTGAATCTATTTTTAGTTATTTGAGAAATCTCAAAACTTTTTATCAGTGGCTGAACTAATATACAATTCCATCAACAGTGTGTGTTTCCTTTTTTTCTGCAATCTCACCAACATCTGTTATTTTGACTTGTTAATAGTAGCCATTCTGATTGGTGTGAGATGGTATCTCATTGTGGTTTTGATCTGCATTTCTCTGATTATGAGTGATGTTGAATATTTTTTCATGTTTTTGGGCCATGTCTATATCTTCTTTTGCAGTGTTTGTTCATGTCCTCTGTTCACTTTTTAATGGAGTTTTGTTGTTGTTGTTTTGTTTCGTTTTGTTAAGTTCTTGAAAGGTTTTGGATATTAGTCTTTCATCAGATGCGTAGTTTGAAAATATCTTCTCCCACTCTGTAAGTTGTCTGTTTACTTTGTTTAGTGTTCATTGTTAATTTTTGTTTTTGTTGCATTTGTTTTTGAGGACTTAGTCATAAAATCTTTGCTAGGCCAATGTTCAGAAGAGTATTTCCTATATTTCGTTCTGGAATTTTTAGTTTGAGGTCTTACATTTAAGTTTTTAATCCATCTTGAGTTATTTTTTTGTAAATGGTGAAAAGTAGAGGTCAAGTTTCATTTTTCTGCATATGGTTAGCTGGTTTTCTCAGCATCATTTATTGAGTAGGGCTGATACTTCTGTCTTCATCAAGCTTACCTTTTTCCTTTGAGTTAGCAACTATCTAATAATTACACAGTATTTTGGAACAACATGTATTGAATGTTTATATTGTGCATTAGGAAATCTACATATTTACTTCATTACCATCACACACAATTATAACACATGCATACTATATATAATTATCAGTATATATATGAGAAAATGAACCTACAAAACTAGGAGCAAGAAAGTAGAGGGAGGTGCCACACATTTTTAAACCACCAGATCTTGAGAGAATTCACTCACTATTCTGAGGACAGCACCAAGCCATGAGGGATCTACCCCCAGGATCCAAACACCTCAACTAGGACCCACCTCCAACCTTGGAGATTGCAGTTTAATATGAGATTTGGTAGGGACATACATTCAAACTGTATCATTCCTCTCCTGGTCTCTCAAATCTCATGCTCTTCTCACATTGCAAAATACAATTATGACTTCCCAACACTCCCCGAAGTCTCATTCCAGTATCAAATCAATTAAAAGTCCCAAGTCTAAGGTCTCATCTGAGACAAGGCAAATCCCTTCCACTTATAAGCCTGTAAAATCAAACAAGTTATTTACTTCCAAGATACAATGGAGGTATATGCATTGTACCTATAATGGAATCAGGATGAGTAAACATTCCCATTCCATAAAAGAGAAACTGACCAAAAGAAAGGGGCTACATGTCCCTATAAGCCTGAAATCCAACAGGGAAATTATTGAATATTAAAGATCTAAAATAATCTTTTTTGACTCCATGTCTTACAGCTAGGGCACACTGGTGTAAGGGGTAGACTCCCAAGGCCTTGCACAGCTCTACCTCTGTAGTTTTGTAGGGTACATCCCCTGTGGCTACTCTCAAAGATTGAGTGCCTGTCACTTTTTCAGGCATAAGGTGAAAGCTGCCAGTGGCTCTATCATTCTGGGATCTGAGGGATAATGACCCCCTTCCCACAGCTGCACTACCCGATGCCCCACTGGGAACTCTGAGTGGAGGCTCCAACCCCATACTTCCCCTCTGCCCCTACCTAGTTGAAGTTCTCTCTGTAGCCTCCACTTCTGCATCAGCCTTCTGCATGAGCAACCACACTTTCCCATACATCCTCTGAAATCTAGGCAGAGGGTAACAAACTTTCACCACTCTTATACTCTGTGCAAGTGTGGGCATAATACCACATGGAAGCTGCCAAGGTTTATGACTTGAATTCTCCAAAGTGGCAGTTCGAGGTATATCTGGACCCTTTGAACCCTGGCTGGTGCTATAGTGGCTGGATGTGAGAAGCAGTGCCCTGAGACTGTGCAGAGCAGCAGAGCCCTGGTCCTGGTCCCCGGACCATTCTTCCCTCCTATGTCTCTAGGCCTGTGATGAAAGGGCCACCACAAAAGCCTCTGAAATGCCTTTGAGACATTTTTCACCTTGTCTTGGCTATTATCACTTGGCTCCTTTTTAGTTTCGCAATTTTCTCTAACAGTATTTCTCTAGTATTTGCTCAGCAGACTGCTTGAATTCCTCTCTAGAAAAAGCTTTTTCTAAGTTGAATCCCTGAATAGACCAATAACAGGCTCTGAAATTGAGGCAATAATTAATAGCCTACCAACCAAAAAAAGTACAGGACCAGATGGATTCACAGCCAAATTCTACCAGAGGTACAAGGAGGAGTTGGTACCATTCCTTCTGAAACTATTCCAATCAATAGAATCCTCCCTAACTCATTTTATGAGGTCAGCATCATCCTGATACCAAAGCCTGGCAGAGACAAAAAAAGAGAATTTTAGACCAATATCCCTGATGAACATCTATGCAAAAATCCTCAATAAAATACTGGCAAACAGAATCCAGCAGCACATCAAAAAGCTTATCCACCATGATCAAGTGGGCTTCATCCCTGGGATGCAAGGCTGGTTCAACATATGCAAATCGATAAACGTAATCCAGCATATAAACAGAACCAAAGACAAAAACCACATGATTATCTCAATAGATACCGAAAAGGCCTTTGACAAAATTCAACAGCCCTTCATGCTAAAAACTCTCAATAAATTCTGTATTGATGGGACATATCTCAAAATAATAAGAGATATCTATGACAAACCCACAGCCAATATCATACTGAATGGTCAAAAACTGGAAGCATTCCTCTTGAAAACTGGCACAAGACAGGGATGCCCTCTCTCACCATTCCTATTCAACATAGTGTTGGAAGTTTTAGCCAGGGCAATCAGGCAAGAGAAAGAAATAGTGTATTCAATTAGGAAAAGAGGAAGTCAAATTGTCTCTGTTTGTAGATGACATGATTGTATATTTAGAAAACCCCATTGTCTCAGCCCAAAATCTCCTTAAGCTGATGATAAGCAACTTCAGCAAAGTCTCAGGATACAAAATCAATGTTCTAAAATCACAAGTGTTCTTATACACCAGTAATAGAGAGAGAGTCAAATCATGAATGAACTTCCATTCACAATTGCTTCAAAAAGAATAAAATACCTAGGAATCCAACTTACAAGGGATGTAAAGGACCTCTTCAGGAAGAACTACAAACCACTCCTTAATGAAATAAAAGAAGACACAAACAAATGGAAGAACATACCATGCTCATGGATAGGAAAAATCAATATCGTGAAAATGGCCATACTGCCCAAGGTAATTTATAGATTCAATGCCATCCCCATTAAACTACCAATGACTTTCTTCACAGAATTGGAAAAAAAAAATTCTTTAAATTTCGTATAGAACCAAAAAAGAGCCCACATTGCCAAGACAATCCTAAGCCAAAAGAACAAAGCTGGAGGTATCATGCTACCTGACTTCAAACTATAGTACAAGGCTACTGTAACCAAAACAGCATGGGACTGGTACCAAAACAGAGATATAGACCAATAGAACAGAACAGAGCCCTCAGAAATATTACCACACATCTACAACCATCTGATCTTTGACAAACCTGACAAAAACAAGAAATGGGGAAAAGGATTCCCTCTTTAATAAATGGTGCTGGGAAAACTGGCTAGCCATAAGTAGAAAGCTGAAAGTGTATCCCTTCCTTACACCTTATACAAAAATTAATTCAAGATGGATTAGAGACTTAAATGTTAGACCTAAAACCATAAAAACCCTAGAAGAAAATCTAGGCAATACCATTCAGGACATAGGCATGGGCAAAGACTTCATGTTTAAAACACTAAAAGCAATGGCAACAAAGCCAAAATTGACAAATGGTATCTAATTAAACGAAAGAGCTTCTGCACAGCAAAAGAAACTACCATCAGAGTGAACAGGCAACCTACAGAATGGGAGAAAATTTTTGCAATCTACTCATCAGATAAAGGGCTAATATTCAGAAACTACAAAGAACTTAAACAAATTTACAAGAAAAAAACAACCCCATCAAAAAATGGGCAAAGGATATGAACAGACACTTCTCAAAAGAAGACATGTATGCAGCCAACAGATATATGAAAAAATACTCATCATCACTAGCCATCAGAGAAATGCAAATCAAAACCACAATGAGATACCATCTCACACCAGTTAGAATGGTGATCATTAAAAAGTCAGCAAACAACAGATGCTGGAGAGGATGTAGAGAAATAGGAACACTTTTACACTGTTGGTGGGACTGTAAACTAGTTCAACCATTGTGGAAGACAGTGTGGTGATTCCTCAAGGATTTGACCCAGCTATCCCATTACTGGGTATATACCGAAAGGATTATAAATCATGCTGCTATAAAGACATATGCATACATATATTTATTGTGGCACTATGCACAATAGCAAAGACTTGGAACCAACCCAAATGCCCATCAATGACAGACTGGATTAAGAAAATGTGGCACATATACACCATGGAATACTATACAGCCATTAAAAAGAATGAGTTCATGTCCTTTGTAGGGACATGGATGCAGCTGGAAACCATCATTCTCAGCAAACTATTGCAAGGACAGAAAACCAAACACCGCATGTTGTCACTCACAGGTGGGAATTAAACAATAAGAACACTTGGACACAAGAAGGGGAACATTATACACCAGGGCCTGTTGTGGGGTGGGGGGATGGGGAGGGATAGCATTAGGAGATATACCTAATGTAAATGACGAGTTAATGGGTGCAGCACACCAACATGGCACATGTATACATATGTAGCCTGCACGTTGTGCACATGTACCCTAGAACATAAAGTATAATACAAAAAAAGGAGAAAAATAGAGAAAACTGCTTCTTTCTCTGTCACATGGCCAAACTGCAAACTTTCCAAAATTTTATACTCTGCTTCCTGTTTAAATATAAATTCCAACTTTAACTCATTTCTTTGCTCCCACATCTGAGTCTTGGTTTCAGAAGCAGCCAGGACACATCTTGAATGCTTTGCTGCTTAGAAATTTCTTCCACCAGACACCCTAGGCTATCACTCTAAAGTTCAAACTTCCACAGATCCATAGGGCCTGAATAGAATGCAGCCAACTTCTTTGCTAAGGCATAACACATGTGACCTTTGCTCTGGTTCCCAATAAGTTCATTTAAATCTGAGACCTCCTCAACTTGAACTTCACTGTCCATATTAGTATCAGCATTTTGTCACAACCATATACCCAGTCCCTAAGAAATTTCAACCCATCCCTCATCTTCTTGTCTTCTTCTGAGCCCTCTAAACTCTTCCAACCTCTTCCTGTTACCCAGTTCCAAAGTCACTTTCATATTTTCTGGTATCTTTATAGCAAGACCCCACTCCTCTGTACCAACTATCTGTATTAGGCTGTTTTTGCATTGCTACAAAGAAATACCAGAGATTCAGTAATTTATA
This sequence comes from Theropithecus gelada, assembly GCF_003255815.1. Lineage (NCBI taxonomy): Eukaryota > Metazoa > Chordata > Mammalia > Primates > Cercopithecidae > Theropithecus > Theropithecus gelada. The sequence goes on along the minus strand of NC_037680.1, from coordinate 20,313,207 downwards.
AAGAAAAGAGGTTTAATTTGCTCATGGTTCTGCAGACTGTACAAGCATAATGCCAGCATCTGCTTCTGGGGAGGTCTCAGGAAGGTTGCAATCATGGCTGTAGGTGGAGGGAGAAGCAGGTGTCTTACATGGTAGAGCTAGAGCAAGAGAATGGGGAGAGGTGCTACACACTTTAAAATAACCAGATTTCAAGGAAACTCAGTCACTATTGTAAGGACAGCACCAAGCCATGAGGGATCTACCCCCATGACCCAAATATCACCCACCAGGCCCCACCTCCAACACGGGGAATTACAATTTAATGTGAGATTTGGTGGAGGCATATATTCAAACTATATAGCTCTATATCAAATTTATCAAAGTGCCTATCTGTTTTAGAATGAATTTAGCATAAACAAAGAAGGGTGGCTGAGTGACCATGACAAATCATGACCTTAGATATTCAGAAAACTTGTCTGCATCGTAAGTTAAGATATGGTCTGTGTCTGGATAAAGCTCAAGTGCTAATTTCAGTGTTTGAGACACTGGATCTTCTTAGCGACTACTGGCTTTTATTCAGGCTTGGTCTCTGACTTCCCATGATGCACCTATGAATTTTTTGGGGGGCCTAATGCCAATGAACATAGAAACAGCTTAACAGAAATCTTTTTTAAGTCTCCCCTACCTTTCTACCCACACCAATGCAGTTATAATTAAACAAGATTGGAGTCAAGGTATTTAAAATAGAGGTCAATTATTGTTAGTACAGGATCACTCAGAATGGTGCAGACTTTTAACCCTTTTATCCAGTTAGTCTGAGTAGAGATTTTCCAGTGAAGGAAGCTCTGCGATTTTATATATAGATATTTAGATGCATAAAATGATGTGAGTATTAGGAGATACATTTCCAATCCCAATACTATATATTTTATTACTATGAAAACTGATGTCTTTTAGAGTAACAGTTAAAGGACAGGCTCAGGTGTCTGTGGTATCTCAGCCTTTGAGAAACTGTCAGTTACCTCCAACCTAGAAATGTATGCTTTTCATTCTTCACTACAGATAAATTATGTTAAACAATTGATTAGTTCTGGTTCCAGTATTCTGTTAGAAAAAGTTTAAGAATTGACCACCTCCTAGCTGAGAAAAATTTTAGTTATGATTATGACCATCCTTAATCATGTAAATTAATATGATTTTATAACAAGAATACAGTCAGCCTTCAGCATCCTTGGGCTCCACGTCCTAAAATTAAACCAACCATAGATTAAGCAAACCATCGATCAAAAAAATTTAGGAAAAAACAAAACAGTAAAAATAATGCAAGTAAAAACTAATACAGTATAGCAACTATTTTTATAGTATTTACATTGTATTTGGTAGTATAAGTAACCAAGAGATGACTTAAAATATACAGGAGGATGTGCATAGGTTATATGCAAACAAAGTCCTCAGATAATGTGGTGTCATTCAACAATGTTTCATTATAATGTTGATGAGAAAAATAAATTGAATCCAGGCTGGCGCCACTGTCTGTGTGGAGTTTGTACATTCTTTCATGTCTGTGTAGGTTTCTTCAGGGACTCTGGTTTCTTCCAATGTCCCAAAGCTGTGCCATTAGTTAACAGGTGTATCTAAATGTTCCCAGTGTGACTGGGGAGCGGGGGAGTGGGGTGGTGTGAATACACCTTGTGATGAAATAGTGGCCTGTCCAGGGCTGGTTCCTGACTGATGCCCCGAGCTGCTGGGTTAGGTTCTGGTTGCCACCAGAAGCTGAATGATTATCTTACTTTGATAAATAATTATCTTGTTTTTATTAATCTTTATTAAATGCATGCATAGCTCGTATTTATTTCAGTGTTTAACATTAGAAGTGTTTTGACTGGGGAAGGGGGCTCATGTCTGTAATCCCAGCACTGTGGGAAGTGAGACAAGAAAATCACATCAGCCGTAGGTTCAAGACCAACCCGGGCAACATAACGAGACCTCATCTCTCCAAAAACAATTTAAATTAGCTGAGGATGATGGTGCGCAACTGTAGTCTCAGCTGCTCAGGAGTCTGAGGTGGGATGATCGCTGTAGCCGGGGATGTTGAAGCTGCAGTGAGCCATGATTGCACCACTGTACTCCAACTTAAAAGACGGAGCGAGATTATCTCAAAAAGCAAAAAGAATAGAAGTGTTTTGGGTCTGTATTTGGAAGTTTGGTAATGTTTTCATGACCAGAAATATGCCATAGCAACTTAAGTCTTGTTTATGTCAATTACCCTACGGTAAAAATGGTTTCATTATACGTCAACATTTGGCTTAAAGTTGTGGTTTCCAAGAATGAATCAATTACATTAAGCGATGACTTCCTGTATTACACCATTTTATATAAGGGGCTTCACCTTCCTCAGAATTTGGTATTTTGGGTTAGGAGTGGGTCCTGGAATCAATTGCTTGCATATACCTAGAGAACTATATTTTCTTCTTGATCTACATCACCTGCATCTTTCCCCCAGAGAAAGTGAGCTATTTCTGTTTAGTATTTTTTTTTTTTTTTTTTTTTTTTTTTGCTATTTAGAATTTAGACTTTTTGGCTGGGTGTGGTGGCTCACGCCTGTAATCCCCAGCACTTTGGGATGCTGAGGCAGGCGGATCACAAGGTCTGGAGATCGAGACCATCTTGGTTAACATGGCGAAACCCTGTCTCTACTAAAATACAAGAAAAAAAATAGCCTGGCGTGGTGGCAGGAGCCTATAGTCCTAGCTACTCGGGAGACTGAGGCAGGAGAATGGCGTGAACCCAGGAGGAGGAGCTTGCAGTGAGCCGAGATGACGTCAATGCACTCCAGCCTGGGGGACAGTGTGAGACTCCGTCTCAAAAAAAAAGAAAAAGGAATCTAGACTTTTTGATCGATGTATCTTGGGAAAAAGTAAATTTTACACAATAATTTTTGCTGCAGTAACTGATTTTATATTATTCCCTAAGAAACTCTGTGAAGGATTCTAAGCACATCTTTTATAAGGATATTACAACTCCTTATTCTCAGAGATACTTTACTTTTTTAATTAATTGCTATTTTATAAGCAAATACATGTTTTATTAAACTCTTTATACTTCTTAAAAGCTTATTATCTTCTATTTAGCACATTTATATAGAAACATAAAAATCGCTTTTTGTCCTGTGTTTGTGTGCATGTGTGTGTGAAGCTAAATAATACAATGTGTTCCTTGTGGTAACTGGAATTTTAGTGAGGAGATCAGGCCATCCATTGAGAGTCAAAAAGGGACAGTTATAATTAGCAAAGATGTTGATCTGAGGACACATTTCCAGAGAATTTTCAGACTTTCCTTCCTGATACCATATGCTTAATGTTTCTGGTATTAGAATTAAATTATTCCTTAATTTTTATATTAACATTAGATTAATTTATTTTGAAATAACTTGTTCTGATTTATGATCTGTACATAGCAATAAAAAGCCATCCTGAATTCTTAGTTTTTATTTTATTTTATTTTTCTGAGATGGAGTCTCTCCCTGTCGCCCAGGCTGGAGTGCAATGGCAGAATCTTGGCTCACTGCAACCTCTGTCTCCCGGGTTCAAGCAATTCTCCTGCCTCAGCCTCCCAAGTAGCTGGTTTTACAGTCATGAACCACCAGGACCAGCTAATATTTGTGTTTTTAGTAGAGGTGGGTTTTCACCATGTTGGCCAGGCTGGTCTCAAACTCCTGACCTCGTGATCCACCCACCTTTATCTCCCAAGGTGCTAGGATTACAAGGGTGAGCCACAGTGCAACCCTGAGAGCTTAGTGTTTTTTTGTTTGTTTGTTTGTTTGTTTTTCATTATTATTAAAGGAAAAATGGGCTGGGTGTGGTGTCTCACACCTGTAATCCCAGCACTTTGGGAGGCTGAGGTGGGCAGATCACCTGAGGTCAGGAGTTTGAGACCAGCCTGGCCAACATTGTGAAACCCAGTCTCTACTAAAAATACAAAAATTAGCTGAGCATGGTGGCGGGCTCCTGTAATCCCAGCTACTCAGGAGGCTGAAGCAAGAGAATCGCTTGAACCTGGAAGGCAGAGGTTGCATTGAGCTGAGATCACGCCAATGTACTCCAGCCTGGGCGACAGAGCAAGATTCCCTCTCAATAAACAAATAAATAATAAGAAAAATGAAAAAGTAAACCTCTTAGCACTCTGCTGTGCTATAAATTTGTCTTTATTATTAGTTCAGTTGTTAGGCTACAAACACTTCCTATTTTTTATTGTCATTTATCAATAAGTTTGAAACTTGTCAAAGTAGAAATTAGAGATGCACTAGGCTTCTATTGTATTCTATGAATTTGTTAAACTAGATTTTACACTAGACAGATACTCCCTTTCAAATTGTGTTTGATGGCATATCAAACTTTTAAATGATTATTCTCAAAATTAATATTTTTTGTCCAGAATCACATTTTTGCTTGTTTCATTAATGGATTTTAGTATTTTAAGTAAGAATTTCTTGATGATAGCATCACTGTGCCATATACCTGATATAACATGAAATTTATCAGGTTCATTTTATCTACCAATCAGAAACTTGGAAGGTATAATGTTCTTTTTATCATAAGTCATGAAATACATTTGAAACCCATAATGTTTAATTGCTGAAACTGATGTTTCTGATAATAAATTTTGTCTTTATGGAAGAAAAAGGAAGTGAAGATAGAAAAGAGAACAAAGAAAAGAGAGAAATTATTACTTTTGTGGCAAGTAGCCTAATAAAATAATTTCTGATAGAATGCTTATTTGATGTATTTTTTCTCTTTAAGTGTAATTATTGTCATTTTAACATTTTTATTTTGGACTTTCCTAATGGATTTTTGTCAGGTAACATAGGCATTTTTTTGCTGATATTTCCTGACCTCCATAAGTTGTTAATCTTATAGAGATGTTTACAAGATATTGGGATATTGGGAACTTATCATTAAAACTAAAGACAAGGAGCAATAGGAATCTAATTAAGCAAGGTCATAAAACGCATGCAGCATTTCAGTTTTTGATTAAGATTCTTGTTTTCTTTCTTTTTTTTTTCAGACTGTAACATCTTCTGACTTAGATTTATTTTAACATTGGGCTTTGTATTTTCCCTACCACAGTATTTGGGAGTGAGTTGATATGGTTCTAGTTCTGTCATTAACTAGCTATGTGACTTCACACAACTCACTTTAAAACAAAAACACTCTTTTGCATAATTGCTAGAATCTCAGATCTAAGTATACTTTCCCCTTCAGTTCCCTTCCACTTACTTTCCTCATAATTTACGGTGTACCTCCCTCTGTTGGTGTCTGTGTGTTTGAGGGCGATATTTGTCTCTTCCCTTACTTTCTCCTTTTCTTTTTTCTTCCTCTTAACTACTAACAATAGATGTATCTTCATCCTTTTGTACTGCCATTTCTTTATGTTTCTTGGGACATCATTTCTGAAAGATATTCTTGGAAAAGTGATTACATGGGCAAATGAGTTTGTGACATTTTGCATGTTATATAACCTTATTGTAGATTATAATGCTATCAGCATGTTGAAAATTGTGAGAATTCCTTCCATAAAATACCTATTTAACATTGTTTAGCTCCTGTATTAGTCTGTTCTCACACTGCTAATAAAAAGATACTTGAGACCTGGTAATTTATAAAGGAAAGAGATTTAATTGACTCACAGCTCAGCATAGCTGGGGAGACCTCTGGAAACTTAGCAATCACAGCATAAGGGGAAGCAAACACATCCTTCTTCACAAGGCAGCGGCAAGAAGTGCCCAGCAAAAGGGAAAAAGTCCTTTAAAAAACCATCAGATCTCCTGAGAACTCATTCACTCTCATGAGAACAGCATGAGGATAAACACCCTCATGATTTGGCTACCTCCCACCAGGTCCCTCCCATGACAGGTGGGGATTATAGGAACTACAATTCAACCTGAGATTTGGGTGTAGACACAGAGCCAAACAATATCAGTTCTAGGTTTGTTATTTTATTTGAGTATTGAACACTTTCTTGGTATTGTAGTGCTGTGTCTGTGAATGTGTTTCTGTGTAGATGCTTGTTTCTAAGGATGTGATATGAGTGTGTGTATCTAATACGTATTAGCATCCCACATATTTGGTGTTTTATGTTATGATTTTGATAATATTGTTTTAAAGGCCTCAGGGAGAAGGCCTTCAGATTGTATTCTCCCATCTCTTTTAAATATATTTACTGTATCTGTGGCTAAACCTATAAGGCCTGCATATACAAGGAGATAAGGGACCTTAATCTAGCTTTTCTGGTTGTGGTGCGGTGTGGCAAGGAGTACTCCTCTATGCCAGTAGCCAAGCGATTCAAGAGCCTACTGCAGTCCATGCAGGTCTTTTGATGCTAACAGATGGCCAGAGTCATTGGCACTACCAATGCTGCAACGGTCTCATCAAGGTGAATGTGTGGCCCCGAAGATGATGTACCTTGCAACACAAGCTACTGGAACCGGTTCTGCTTCTGGGCCAGGAGCAGTTTGCAGGTGTGGACATCATGTCTGTGTGAAGGATGGTGGTCATGAGGCCCAGTTTTATGCTATCCATCAGTCCATCTCCAAATCCCTGGTGGTGTCCCATTACCAGAAATATATGGATAAAGCTTTCAAGAAGATAAAAGACATTCTCAGTCAGTATAATCAGATACTGCTGGTAGCTGATATATTTCCAGAACTGAATGATAGAGAAAGCCCTATATATACTACTTCCCAACTATGAGTCTAATTTTCTAACCTTTAAATAAATCTGTTTTAAATCATGCTTCCCAGGCCGGACACAGTGGCTCACGCCTGTAATCCTAGCACTTTGGGAGACCGAGGTGGGTGGATCACCTGAGGTCAGAAGTTCAAGATTGGCCTGGTCAACACGGTGAAACCTCATCTTTACTAAATAAACAAAAATAAGCCAGGCATGGTGGCGGGTGCCTGTAATCCCAGCTAACAGGAGGCTGAGGCGGGAGAGTAGCTTGAACCCGGGAAGTGGAAGGTGCATTGAGCTGAGATTGCACCATTGAGCTCCAGCCTAGGCAAAAAGAGTGAAACTTCATCTCAAAAACAAAACAAACAAAAACAAAAACATGCTCCCCAAATGTGCTAGAGGATATTAATTGTTAGTCTTAGATGTTTCATACACACAAAATATTATTTCCATAACTAAAGCTTCTATTTTAGATTTTTATGTTGTTGGTAAATAACCATTTTGCTTATGAAAAACAAAATAACAGCAACAAAGAAACCTTTATAGAATTCCATTGTGATTTGATACAATATTTCAGCTTATGTGAACCCCTGAGAATAATTCATTACCATATGAAATACCTCACTTGGCCTTAAGACTTAGTTTGGCATTTTACATTGTTTAAAAATATATGGGTACTTTGTTTGGAGTTGTGAGAGGTAGACAAAATAAAAATAATTATAAAGTCTAAGTTATCTTTATAGAATATGAATTGTGTCTGAGAGAATAATTTTTCTAACTCGGTATATCAGTCTAGGTTGTCTGCAAGGAACAGAAACCTCACCACGTAAATCAGGAAGTGCTTTAATATATCATGCTCTCAAAATTGTTAAATGAGATACGGGAGAGAATTCTAGAATGTGCCTTTAGAAATAACACCCAGAACAACATAAAATTTAGGGACTCCTATTCTGTGGTCTTTACCAGAATTGTGCTGAAATCAGGAACCCACTACTGCTGCTTCGGATGACTGAATACTCTGGAAATCTGAAATTGTACACCCACAGCTGCAATCCAAGAATTAGAAAGGCTTGTGCTGAAGCCATGACATTATTGTTGTGACACACACTACTTCTTGTCACCCAGGAAGCTGGATGATGGACTCTGAAACACAACTCCAAGTAAATGTCTTGTTATCCACCATCATGCTTGCCAGCTGAAAAAGTTGAAATTGTTAGGAAGATAGCCTCACTCTCACTTCTGCTTGCAAATTTCTAAATGCACTTTGATTAGCACGCAGAACCTTACTTTCAAGTGTGTGTGGAAAAGATAGTTTTAAGCTTTCCAATCACCTCAAATGGACAGAGGATAGAATGAGGCTGAAAGAGCCAATGCAGGGTACCCACTACAATTGTCTTTGGTGTTCTTTATCCAGAAATAGTGGCAATTCTTTCTTAATATAAATTCCTTCCCCTGGGTACTTATGAGGACAGTAAAACCAGCATAGGAAATGGTTGTTACTATGTTTTGTCCTCTTTTGGGAATCTTAACAATAGTTTTCTTGGTGATCTGGCTTCAGGGTGTGTGTGTGTGGTGTGTGGGTGGGTGGGTGTAAATAGTTCACTTCCTCACCTCACATTATTTTTATTCACAGTTATGTCATAATATGGTTTTGACAGTTCCATATCTTTCCTTGGCATCACCAGCTCCCTTAAAGAAAAGACTCCCATATTTTCTCCACGGTGCCTCATTAAGCCCAGTCTACTGTTTGCTCCTCTCAAGTGATTTCAGAAACTCCTCAAGTATTTCATCTTCTTTTATGGCTATCAAAGAAAGGGTCACTTCTGGCAGGAAGAAAGATGGCATCATTGAATTCTACTGACATACAAATGCAGGCTTTTAAAATAAATGAACTTTTTCTTGTTTGTCTTTTGTTATCTCAAAGGGAGATATTTAGTTGTCTCCAAATTTCTGAACAGAAACCATTTCTAGTTAAATGTTTTTCAAAGACATTTGAAAAATAAGGCTTTGCTTTAGCCTTTTCTCTGTATCAGATGCAAGTTTTACTCCGTCTTTCATCTTTGAGTAGTTGATTTACAAGAAGAATATACAATTGAGTAAATTAGAACTATCGTCGTTCTCTCCACAAAGATTTTAGACTGAAAGGAGTGCATTAAGTTTGCAATTACTCATGCAAAATGCTATGGGGAATTAAATCATGTACTTACATAAATTGTGAAAAAATTGTTATTGCTAAAATACAGATAATAGAGGCAAAATTATTTAATGTATACATTATGCAAATAATCCCCTCAATGTTCCACCCCATTCTATGTGGATAGCCCAAGTTTCTACTTTGGGACTCTCATTGTTATATGTCCTATGTCCATGGGATGATAGTCACACAGAATTACATGGAGAGTCAAGGTAATTATTCTGATAAACTCAAGTTCAATCATCTCAATTTTTCCCTTTTGAATTATACAGGTAATCAATTATTTTTTTGAAGTCATATTGAATGTAGCACTTAATTTTAATCATCATGTAAAGTTAGAAAATAATGGGAGGTGATTCTAGCCAGATATATAACAAACATCTAAATTTATTAGAGCTTTTTGGAAATTTACAAGAAATAGTGCTTTAATAATATTGATATTTTGTCTTGGTCAGAGATCAAGTGATACTACCATATGTAAACCAATGTTTTAAAACATTGGTTTTTAAAACATTAGGTATTTTTCAATATAAGATTATACCTAAGATGGGCATGGAGCTATTATGTAATGTATATGCCTTATATACATCTCTTAAATTCTTTTTTTTTTTTTTTTTTTTTTGAGACAGTCTTGCTCTGTCACCCAAGCTAGGGTACAGTGGCATGATCTTGGCTCACTGCATACTTCACCTCTCAGGTTCAAGAGATTATCCTACTTCAGCCTCCCGAATAGCTGGGATTACAGACACCCGCCACCGCATCTGGCTAATTTTTGTATTTTTAGTAAGGATGGGGTTTCACCATCTTGGCCCAGCTGGTCTCAGACTCCTGACTTTGTGATCCACCCACCTTGGCCTCCCAAAATGTCATCTCTTAAATTCTTACAAATATGAATTATTTTCAAAACTTACTATTGTCAATTATTTATTATGGATAAATTTCAATATGAGTACATATTTGATAGTTTTCCTTTCCTCATCTCAAACATATAACTACATTTATTTCTTGGTATACACATCTGAAGTGCTATGGGGCAAATCCCTACGAAAATAACACCCCAATTTCTATTTGGACTAGTCCTAGGCTACCTTTGGAAGTGAAATATCTGAGGTGGAGGACCATAAACTGGCCATTGCAGGACCATTCCAAATCTGGGTTTCTCTCATATCATTCCCCAGTTCACAGATGTTCTAACAACTTTCAGGATGCCTCAGTGTTACTCCTGGAAGTAATTTCTCCCCATGTCAAACAAATGAAACAAGTCATTTGGTGATTGGTTTTGATTGTTGGACTTGATTCTTGCAAAAATGACAATCAAAGGCACTTATTGATTTTTATAAGCTATGTCTCCAAGAACATGTGCCATTTTATTACCATTATGTAATTAATTTTGCCAAATCAAGAGAGTTTAATATCTAAAATGTTTGTCCAATCCCATTAAGATTGGGCAAAGATGTTAGGGTGTCAATTTTAGATCTTTCCTGCTTTCTTTTGTGGGCATTTAATGCCATAAATTTCCCTCTACACTCTGTTTTAAATGCATCCCAGAGATTCTGGTACATTGTGTCTGTTCTCATTGGTTTCAAAGAGCATCTTTATTTCTGCCTTCATTTTGTTATATACCCAGTAGTCATTCAGGAGCAGATTTTTCTATTTCCATGTAGTTGTGCAGTTTTGAATGAGTTTCTTAGTCCTGAGTTCTAATTTGATTGCACTGTGGTCTGAGAGACCATTTGTTATTATTTCCGTTCTTTTGCATTTGCTGAGGAGTGTTTTACTTTCAATTATGTGGTCAATTTTAGAATAACTGTGATGAGGTGCTGAGAAGAATGTATATTCTGTTGATTTGGGGTGGAGAGTTCTGTAGATGTCTATTAGGTCCGCTTGGTCCAGAGCTGAGTTCAAGTCCTGAATATCCTTGTTAATTTTCTGTCTTGATCTGACATTGACAGTGGTGTGTTAAAGTCTCCTCCTATTATTGTGTGGAAGTCTAAGTCTCTTTGTAGGTCTCTAAGAACTTGCTTTATGATTCTGAGTTCTCCTGTATTGAGTGCATATATATTTAGGATAGTTAGCACTTCTTGCAGTATTCATCCCTTTACCATTATGTAATGCTCTTTGTCTCTTTTGATCTTTGTTGCTTTAAAGTCTATTTTATCAGAGCGTAGCATTGCAACTCCTTTTTTTTTCTTTTTTTTCTTTGCTTTCCATTTGCTTGGTAAATATTCCTCCATCCTTTTACTTTGAGCCTATGTGTGTCTTTGCACGTGAAATATGAGATGTGTCTCCTGAATACAGCATACCAACGGGTCTTGACTCTTTGTCCAATTTGCAACTTTGTATCTTTTAATTGGAGTATTTAGCCTGTTTACATTTAAGGTTAATATTGTTATGTGTGAATTTGATCATGTCATTATGACGCTAGCTAGTTTTTCTCCTTAGTTGATGTAGTTTCTTCATAGTGTTGATGTTCTTTACAATTTGCTGTTTTTGCAGTGGCTGGTACCAGTTTTTCCTTTGCATGTTTAGTGCTTCCTTCAGGAACTCTTGTAAGGCAGGCCTAGTGGTGACAAAACAGAACAGAAAACCAAATATTGCATGTTATCACTCATAAGTGGGAGTTGAACAATGAGAACACATGGTCATAGGGAGGGGAACATCACACACCGGGGCCTGTCGGGGGATGGGGGTTAGGGGAGCAATAATGTTAGGAGAAATACCTAATGTAGGTGATGAGTTGATGGGTGCAGCAAACATGTATACCTATGTAACAAAACTGTACATTCTGCATATGTACCCCAGAACGTAAAATATAAATAATTGGGCAAAAACATGAACAGACATTTCTCAAAAGAAGACATAATGTGTGGCCAACAAACATATGAAACAGAGCTCAACATCACTGACCACTAGAGAAATGCAAATCAAAACCACAATGAGATACTATCTCACATCAATCAGAATGGCTATTATTAAAAAGTCAAAAAATAATGTGTTGTTGAGGTTGCAGAGAAAAGAGAACACTTATACCCTGTTGGTGGGAGTGTTAATTAGTTCAACCATTGTAGAAAGCAATGTGGCAATTCCTCAAAGAGCTAAAAGCAGAACTACCATTTAGCCCAGCAATCCCATTACTGGACATGTACCCAGAAGAATATAAATCATTCTACCATAAAGACACATGCACGTGTATGTTAACTGCAGAACTATTCACAATAGCAAAGGCATGGAATCAACCTTAATGCTCATCAACAGTAGAGTAGATAAAGAAAATATAGTATGTATACACCAAAGAAAACTATGCAGCCACAAAAACAAAACAAAAAACCAAGATCCTATCCTTTACAGTAACATCGATGGAACTGGAGTTCAGTCACAAGTGTAGCAAACCATCATGGCATATGTTTACCTATGTAACAAACCTGCACATCCTACATATGTACCACTGAACTTAAAATTTGAAAAAAATAAAAATAAAATATTTGTCAATGGAAATACGGCTGAAAAAACATCTTACAAATATTTGGTCACTGGGTTTCTTGGTTGCAATTTTTTTAACAGACTGAATGCAACTGAAAACATTAATCTAACAGAACCTTCTTTTATTTACAGAATCGGTCCACTAAAAGTATTCAGTCCAGAATCTTCTCTAATTGTATATTAGAGCTAATACTTTGGGAAAATATACATCATTTCTGTTTTCTGTTTGTTGTGATTTAGATGAGTCTACAACTTGGGGAGCTTAAGAGCTATGACAAAAATGAATAATTTAAAAAGATGCAATAATTTTATTGGTATAAAAACATATGTAATAATTATATAAATAACTTAAAATATGTATTTTTAGGGACACAAATCAAAAGGTAATCTAAAGTAATATATGCAAACAGAAGTTGTCAAGGTAATCGATAGTCTCAAATAAAACCGTGGACTAGGTGTCAGTAAATTCTTTCTTAGAGGATAGGATCAAGAGCCTTAAAGTTCCGTGACTCTGAGTCAGAAAATGCTTCTTGGTAGGGGATAGATAAGAAAGCACTCTAGATAGCCCTCCAGATAATCGCAAGCAGCAAGGCTGTAAAATCAAGATGTGGCAGCTTTAATGCATAAGTGGATATGGTAGTATTTCATCCTCAGTACGACATTTTGTCAGGACATTATTTTGATCTTTGCTTTCTTATCCATTTTTACTCATTCAGATTTACCAGTTGTCACTATTATTTCACACAGTGTTGTGGTAGTATCATCCCTCACGCTATTGTTACTCACCCTGGGTACTCATTCCTACAAATTGCTGTCTGCGTAATTGTCCTTTCATAAAATTACTCATCTATGTTAAATATAATATAGGTCCTTCTACTATACTTATTTCTCAGGTAAAGTGACTTATTAACTTTGAACTCATGGTAAAAGCAAATAATATTACAACTGATTAAGGAATGAAAAAGCTATAATTTCAGATGCTGCTGAAACTGACTGAAGAGGTGAGAGCACAGATTTTAGGCAAGAATTTTTTGAGCAAAGGCTATTGCTAAAATAAGAGTATATATTTCCAAATATTCACTGAACACTTACTATGGACTAAACACAGTTCTGGGTCTTGGAAATAACAGCAGTGAAATACACATATAAGACCTTTGCTCATATGGGGCTTATAGTCTAATGGGGGGACATAGTGCACCGATAAATCACTAGTTAACTTCTCAGTGATGAAAAATACAAGGAAAATAAAATGAGGGCAATGGTATACATTGATGGGGGTGAGTCACCGCGTGTGTGTGCGCGTGTATGTGTGTGTGTGTGTACATATAGTGGGATGAGTGGTCTTCTTAATATCTACTGGTCAATGGAGGCCTTTCTGAAAAACTGACATTTGAGCAGATACTTGAATGAAGAGAGAGCACAAGCTATGACTATATCAGATACTATTTTGTCTTGAGGACTAAGTAATGTCTGGAAGATCATTCCATCACCTAGGCATTAAGCCCAGAATCCATTAGCTATTCTTCCTGATGCTGTCCTCCATACCCACCCCCGACAGGCCTCAGTGCATTGTTCCCTCCACCTCATGTGTCCATGTGTTTTCATCATTCAGCTCCCACTTGTGACTGAGAACTCCAGCTCCATTCATGTTACTGCAAAGCATATGATCTTGTTTTTTTTGTTTTTTTGTTTGTTTGTTTGTTTGTTTGTTTTTTGTGGCTGCATAGTTTTCTTTGGTGTGTATGTACTATATTTTCTTTATCTAGTCTACTGTTGATGAGCATTAAGGTTGATTCCACATCTTTGCTATTGTGAATAGTTCTGCAATTAACATATACATACATGTATCTTTGTGGTAGAATGATTTATATTCTTCTGGGTATATGCCCAATAATTGGATTGCTGGGTCCAATGGTAGTTCTACTTTTAGCTCTGAGGAATTGCCACATTGCTTTCCACAGTGGTTGAACTAATTAACACTCCCACCAACAGGGTATGAGTGTTCTCTTTTTCTGCAGCCTCGCCAGCATGTGTTGTTTTTTGACTTTTTAATAATAGCCATTCTGATTGATGTGAAGTGGTATCTCATTGTGGTTTTGATTTGCATTTCTCTAGTGGTCAGTGATGTTGAGCTCTTTTTCATATGTTTGTTGGCCAGATGTATGTCTTCTTTTGAGAAATGTCTGTTCGTGTTCTTTGCCCACTTTTTAATGGGGTTGGACAAATATTTTATACACTAAACTCACTCGATTTGTCAAAATTAATTACATAATGGTAATAAAATGGCACAAGTTCTTGAAGACATAAATTATAAAAATCAATAAGTGCCTTTGCCTTTTTTTTTTTTTTTTCCAAGAATTGAGTCTTAAGGAGCTTACTCTGCAGATTCAAAGAAAAGCAGAGACGAGTGTGACTACAGTAGATTGAGCAAGGGCAATATGGGAACAGGGAGTTTAGGTGCCTTTTAGTTCATATTAAAGAGTTTAAAGTCTCTCCTGATCATGGTGGAAAGCCATTGGAGATTTTTAAGTAAAGGAGCAATATTTTGGGGAAAAAAATATAGAGTGAATATTTAGAGTAAAACCTGTTGTTGACTAAAACTATGTAGAAGAAACAATAACGCAAATAAAAGCCCATTGAGCCTGAGTTCCTGAGTGGCCTTCATGGTAAAATGTTATAAGAGAAATACTCTAAAGAGTTTTAACATAAAATTGAGCTAAAGTCTAGTAAGCCAAGATATTTGTAAAGAAATTGATGATAATACTTCTGAAAGCATTTGTGCAGGACGGTAAATCTTGAGTCTATCAGTTTAAGACTTTTGTTCACTGCAGTGTACTGGAACAGAACCCTGATCACAAGGAGCACTGATTTCTTCTATGGTGTCATGGTGTAATTTTTGTTTTGCAATGATAACTCTGGTTTCTCTGTGAGGAACTTTATAGTGGGTCTAGAAAGGAAGCAGAGAGACCAGTTAAGAGACTATTATAGCCATCCAAAAGGGACAAGATAGTGTCTAAACAAGGAGAGTAATGGCAGATATGGAAAGAAGTGGAATGTTTCAAGAGGAAGCTTTAAGATTTATTGACAGATTGAATATATGATGAACTGGGGAGATATAAAAATGGAATGGATGAATCCATTTGATTTATGGATTGAATAAGAATATGATGTTTGACTACTGGGAAAAAGACACCTCTGCATAAACTATGTTTTCTGCTGTAGGGATGGCATAATCCTGGAGTCTTTTCTAAGTGCATCTACCATAGGAAATTAAATTGGCCTGTGGCCTGTGCTAGAAGAAGGAATTTGGGAAATGGTGGAAAAGTGAGTGGAAGGAGGTACAAAAGTTCAGTCACCTGCACCCCCTCCCCCAAACAAAAAGCATAAGAATATCCAAGACCCTGCACAGATACCTGGTATTGACCTGCCACTACATGACAGGAGCACTTTCCCTGTCTTTTTCCAGAAAGACATGCATGGGTTCTACGTAGAGCTTTGTGACTACTAGCATTCAGAAATGTCCTAGATACTTATTTTGAATTCATTTTATCTGTTTAAGAAACAGGATCGGAGCATAGATGGGGCAGTCTTTCATTAAGGGAATAAGGAAGGACTCTGCAATGTGCCACAGAGTCTTTTCTGATTTAGGATGGGCTTGCTCATTGAACTTCCTTAATACCATTTTAATTACTGTACCAACCTGACAGAGCCTTTGTTTATTCAACTCAGTTTGCTTAATTCCATCCAGGGATAAAGTGAGTACATGCTTCTGGATAAAGATTATAGTGACATACAAAAGTAAAAATAAATGCAATTATACCATCTTATTCAGTAGGCATTTTCAAATGTTCTTGCAAAGAAATGTGGTATAAAACCTAAATGTTAATTTCCCACTTAAACCATTCAAGAGATACATAAATAGAGGAAAATGGAATAGGTTTCTTTATAATCTTACCTTTTTCTTTAACATCACAACTTATGGAGCAATAATTGAGTGGAAATAAAAATGTTAAAATATTCATAATATACAAGAACAGAAATGTGAATAGAAATAAATCTGCATTTGGAATTTTTCTGATTTTCTGTGATGTCTTCAAAATTTCTGCCATAATTCTTGGCTCCTACACCAAAGCTAGAAGGCAACTTAAATGTATCCCATTAAATATGATTACATATTTAATATTGACTAAAGAAAGGTGGTGAGTTTCTGTCACATAACTTCCCTACTGCTTTGATACTCTTTGAAGTTTCCATATTTCCCTCCTGGAAATTGCAGTATGTTCCTAACCGGTCACTTGTTTTCAGACTTTCCCCTTTTATCCATACAGCAACCAGGATGATCTTTTTCAAATGCTGAATAGACATCTTCTTGCCCTGCTTGAAATAGTCCTTGGTGACCATCCATGAAACACTGCAGATGAAACAAGAACTTATATCATATATATTCTTTTTTAAAGTCTACTCTAAGTACAGTCAAAAATGCTTTTGAATGTATTAACCCAAAAATATCAAAAGAAAGAGGAGACAAATTATGTGAGACAATTTCGGACAACAAGGGGTGGATAATTGAATAATAAATGAATAAGATTTCATATTTTCCTGCTTTGTTGACCAAGTACAAGTAAGAACCTAAGATAATAACCCCAGCAAGGCTAAACATTTAGAGACCTCAGGCACCAATGAAGGTGGGGTTTTTCAGTGGGGTTGGGAATAAGAGGATTAGCTTAGGGCCTGTTTTGAAAATAGCTGGGCCTCTAGGTTCCCTAATACAACCTCAACAGACAGGCAATTTTTTATCCACTATTGCATTAGTCTGATCTCATGCTGCTAATAAAGATATACCAGTGGCTGGATAATTTATAAAAGAAAGAGGTTTAATTGACTCAAAAGTTTCATATAGTTGGAAAGGCCTCACAATCATGGCAGAAGGCAAATGAGGATCAAAATCGTGTCTTACATGGTGGCAGGCAAGAGACTTGAGCAGAGGAACTCCCATTTATAGATCCATCAGATCTCATGAGACTTACTACCACAAGAACAGTTCAAGGTGTGAGATACCTTAAATTGTAAGATGGGCTGGTGGTACATCCACGCCATAGCAACTACTTCGGCAGAAAACAGGGAATTTAATTTCAGAATCAGTAAGTTTCAGGACTAATAAAAGGAAGCCCCCAAACCATGGCTAAGGAGTAAACCATTGCAGTTTGGAACCAAGAGTATGGTAGGTAACAGAAATGATATCAAAAGTAAATAACAGCAACAATAAAAAAACTGAATAGAATACTGATTTTCCATTTGGGGAGGAGTTTTGTAGTTCTTTTTTAGAATTATGCAATAATAAATTCTAACAAAGAAAAAGAAAAGCTGAAACACAAGGCCGTTAACTCTAACTCTAAAAATAACCCAAAACTTGTTCAAGGAAGGAAATGTAGTAATACTAAACTACTTTCTCACCTATCAACAAAAATGTATATAGTCATAATTATATGAAGACTGAATATTAATTTAACTAAAAATTATATTGTGGGAGGATGAGGGGAGAAAAAGTATGAATATATATGTGTGTATGTGTGCATGAGTGTGGAGGGGTGTAAATAATAAATTTCTAGTCTTATATAGCAGAAAGTCATTAGATTATATATAAGTTTTAAATTTTAAAAATACTAGTAGAAACATCTTATAGAGAATTATGAAAGTAAATGCAATTCACATAGCCAAAACAATTGGAAGAGAATGGAGAGGAGTGGAGTGGACACTGCTGTTTTTTTATCATAAGCTTTGATGGAGTGTTTGGCTTTTTAAATCGTGCACATTTACTGTGTGATAGAAATAAAAATCACATTGAAAACAAAGTAATTCCTTGGTTTCACAATCCAAAATCCATCCCCTGACCGTAGTTTATAGATCCCTGCCTGTCTTTGCTACCTCATATTTTCTCATTCATTCTCATTTTAGCTGTAAAATAGCCCCTTTCACCCCTGCTTCTCATTTTTCAGAAAATGTCGAGTAATTTCTGCTTGGTAGGCCTTACCCCCCAAATTCCACATGGCTAGCATCTTCTTGTCAGAGCTCAGTTCAAATATCATCCCTCTCAGGATGGCTTCCTGAAACAGCCACTCTCTGCCATTTTTCTGTTTTCTTTTCTTCATAACACTAGTCCTATCTGATGCTACCCTTCTTGAGAATGGAACAATATAAGGGATCCAGGCCTCAGTTGTGCCCCTGTGCAGTAGTTTTAGCACAGAATCACACTTTGATAAAATAGAGCAGACATTTTCAAGAAAGTGTGTCTTTAAATTTCTCAGGGTTCGTTTATGGATTATCCTCTGTGTTTTCAGCATTAGAGCTGCACGATGGATAATTTCAGGAATCCAAAACAGTTATTGATGTAAGCAGTCTTGTTTAAATGTTGGTCAGAAAATAATAGCCAAATGGTGGAAAGCCAACAAAATTCATTTTTAAAAGTTGGAGGGATTTGACTGCTCAGTTATCTTTTGCTGCATAGAAGATTATCCCAAGGCTTGCTGACTTTAAAAACAGCAAAGATTATTAGCTTTTAGTTTCCATGGGTCAGAAATTCAGGAGTGGCTTAGTGAGGTGGTTCTGTTATAGAGACTCTCCTGAGGTTGCAATCAAGATGTTAGCCAGATCTGCAGGCATCTGGCATCTTAACTGGAGCTAGAAGACAGGCTTCCAGGCTCACTCTTGTGGCTGCTGACAGGAAACCTCAGTTCCTTGCAGTATAGACCGCATAGAGCTGCTTGAGTGCCCTCATAGCATGGCAGGTGGCTTCCTCCAGAGTGAGTGATCCAAAGAGAGAGAACTGAATGGAAGTTACAATGCCTTTTATGACTTACCCTCAAAAATCATACTCCATCATTTCTTCCACATTCAGTTCAGTAGAATAACGAAGAACAGTCCACCTTCAGGTGGAGAATTAAACTTCATCTCTTAAAAGGAGGAGTATCAAAGAATTTGTGGGCATATTTTTAAATTATCACAACTACTGCATATCTTATTAATGTATTGCTTTAGTGCTATAATATTCTCTAGTACATGCATATCACAAGCAGTCACAAAGATATAAATTAAAGGTCAGTCTTTTTGTTCCCTCTGGGAGATAACTAATATTTTTGAAAAATCTACTGGATATCACTATCCTGGATTTTTAATATTTGTTATCTGATTTAATTGCCTTACCACTTTGGAATCTTGGTATTTTGTTTATTTAACAGAAGGACAACTACTCTTATTGATGTTAGTAACCTTCTCAAAAACATGTTTAATTAGAGGACTAAGCTGAACCAAATGATATACAGTATTTTCTTTGCCGTGGTGTCATCACACTAGTGGCCCTTGGTTCACTGTGGTTGCAGGTAGGTTTGGTTGAATACACAAAATGCTTTATAAATTTTAAAAATTAGTTTATAACATTGAACAATTGAGAGATTTCAACTGAAATCTGGAAATCATGTTTTGAAGTTCTTTGAAGCAATGAAGCATCTCTAGATCAAAACAAGTGCTGAAGTTAAGGCTGCCTTTTTTAGGTAGGTATATACTTTCTGGCCATCATCTAGATTTGCCACAGTCCTGATTAATAAATTTAGCCTATTTATGTTCTCATTCTGATCCTTGTAGACATTTAAATTTGCCATTTCTGGTTGGCGGGAAATCAATATAGAAAACAAAGAAGAAATGAAGTACTGACAATTGCCAGTGTATAATTTTCGAAAAGTTAAAAACATGACTTACGTAAATATATAGAGAGCATATGTCAAGCAGTCATTTAACTCATTAACAAGAGAACCAGCAGGATGGCAAAACTGTTTCAAAGTAGAATTGAAGAGGTTGAAATATTTATAATCGATGAAAGAAAAAGTACTGATACAAGATTGAAAAGTTACAGATAAAACCAGTCAATATTGTACTGGACAATAAAAGTATAAACTTTGCAGTTATCTTTTCTACCTGATGGAAATCATTTGCATCTCTATTGGAGAAAAATATTTTTAATGCATCGATCTACAAATTAAATCCATAGAGAATGAGACCTCAGCAATATTTGCTTGAAATTGGAAGTCAAACAAAGGTATATTCCCCAGGGGAATGAACTAATCCTTGGATGACCATCTTAGACAATGGTTCAGAATGACATAAAAAAGACATGCACCGATTCCTTTTATTTATTTATTTTTTTTAGCAAGATTTGACTTTCTCAAATTTGTGGGTTTTTTTTTTTTAACTTTTATTTTAGGTTCGGGGTACAAGTGCAAGTTTGTTACATAGGTAAACCTGTGATATGGGGGTTTGTTGTACAGATTATTTCATTGCCCGTTACCCAAAAGTTGTCTCTTCTACTCCTCTCCCTCCTCCCACCCTTCACCCTCAAGTAGACCCCAGTGTCTATTGTTCCCTTCTTTGTGTTCATGAGTTCTTATCATTTAGCTTCTACTAATACATAAGAACATGCAGTGTTTTGATTTCTGTTCCTGTCTTAGTTTGCTAATAACCTCCAGCTCCATTCATATTCCTGCAAATGATATCTCATTCTTTTTTACGGCTGCATAGTATTCTATGGTATATATGCACCACGTTTTCTTTATCCAGTCAGTCACTGATGAGCATTTAGGTTGATTCCATGTCTTTCCTATTGTGAATAGTGCTTATAGTGCTGCGTTGAACATTCATGTGCTTGTGTCTTTATGATAGAACGATTTATATTCCTCTGGGTATATATACAGTAATGAGATTGCTGGGTTAAATGGTAGCTCTGCTTTTAGCTCTTTGAGGAATTGCTATACTGCTTTCCACAATGGTTAAACTAATTTATAATCACATCAACAATGTATAAGTGTTCCCTTTTCTCTGCAACCTTGCCAGCGTCTGTTATATTTTGACCTTAAAATGTTTCGGTTCTACTTTCACCGATTCTAGTAATTAATTATTTGCCTTATAACAAAAAATGTGATGCATCATTTTATAGCCAATTATGAGTTATCACCATGACTATTCATTTTTTGAACTCTTTTCTAAATGTTTCATTCTCATTAATTATTACTGGGTGCAAATATAAATTTTAAAACCTAACAAATAACAAGTTTTAAAAACATAGTGACTTATATTTATATGCTACTTTACAAGTTTCAAAATATTTTTATTTTATTCTTCTAATTTTGCCAATGTTAATATTTAGAGTTATCTATATATCAGAAGGTGAGTGGTCAATACTTTCAGATGTTATCGAAATAGAGCAGAAAAGTTCTCAGTAACTTTTGACAATGAAGGAATTTTCAGTAATCAAAATAAGAGCCACTTCAAAGGAACAATGGGAGCAAAATCCAGGTGACTTTTGGTTGAAAAAAAGAATAAGCAGCAACTAAAAATATATAGTAATAAGAAAATATTTAAAATTTTGTTCCAGTAACAGTAAAGAAACAAGGGACTTACATTTTGAGATATTTTAGTAATGTCATGAAATGATTATGGTTATTTTCAGTCCTCTCCTATGAACTTTGTTATATTTCAGCAGCATTAAGGTAAAATACTCAATACTTTAGGAAATTCACTTCGCTCCTAAACTGTTCAAATCATTTTCTGATTTCTGAAGACAGGTATATAATTTAGACTTCTAAAAATTCTAATTTCTGGGCCAGTTGAAAAAAGCTTCCTGTAATTTGGAACACCTTTAAGTGCTTATTAAATTTGGTCAAATTTATCTATCCATTCATCCATCTAATGTATTTATTTATTGGCTTGCTTGCTTGAACTCTTTGTCTAATTGCCTCAACTCTCTAATTCTAATACAAATCAAATTAAAAGCACACATTTCAACTATAAAATGAGAAAGCCAATTCCCCATAGTTACTAAGTGTTTGGCTTATTATTAAGTTCTGTAGTGAGGTCTCAATGCTTCAGAGTTGCTTGGTTGTTAACAATATCTATTGTTTCAGTAGCAGAAAATCTTTCTGAAATGATAAAGAGTTGAGAGAAGGTATGAATGCTGTCAAACAGCTCTTTTGTCTGAAATTACAATTGTATAGACTAAAGCAACTGCATGCCCAGCTTGAGGGATGGGTCATTGAATGAACTCTGGCACATACTTTATCTGAACCGAAGGTATTTGAAATGACATTTGAAACAGTGAGTTCTGAGCTCTAGCTGATATAATAATACAAAAAGACTCAAAAACAAAGCAAGCCATACATTCCACATTTCTCAAGACAGATAAATAATTCACACTTTTAAAAAAGTCCTGGTTAATGGACTGGTTGAAAAAAAAAAAAAGAAAGCTTCTTTTTGTTTGGGAAACACTTGAATATTTATGATTTTATAAAGACTGTATAATTTAGGAATACAACTATTAATAGCCTGAAAATCTCCATCCAATTAATTGCAATATCTTCTTTCTGCTTATCCTTGTAGGAGATGATAACCATTCCCACAAAGTTGCTGCCTTCTCTACCTTGTTTTGACAACATACCCTTACAAATGATAATGCTGACACACACATCTATGTTAGTCTTTCTATTGAGAGAACATCATTCACTGAAGCAGCATGTTACTGAGGAAGTATATTGAGGCATAGAGTAGGAAGAATGTTTAGGCTGAGATTGCAGAAGGAAACTCTTATAGGGGAGAAAAAATATATCATTTTTACTCGTTTTAAGTTCTCCAGCTGGGACCATGCCAATTAGACTAACCAAAGACAGATTAACAAGAGAAAAATACACACATTTAATTAATAGAAGTTTTATGTGACACAGAAGCATTCATAAGGAAATGAACACCCGAAGAGATGGTTGAGCCTGAGTGTTTTCATACTAGGTATGACAAAGAGTGGAAAGTTACAGAGATAATGTGATAGGGCATGGTTAAGAGCTAAGAATAATAAATGGATCATTTAGCGTCTCCCATTTGTTCAGAATTCTGGTTCCTGCCATCTTTGGAAATAAGAATATTTCTTTCTTCTGGAGGTAGGGAGGTCACCTCTCACATGAGGATCTTATGACCTACTCCAGGGGAGAAGGGGAAGGTTAGAGAGTTTTTGCAGCATCTGCTCTTTCTCTGACCTTCAGGAAAGGGGAAAGTTAGGAAGTGCTTCTTGCACCTGCTGTTTCTCAAATTCCTTCAATATGCCAAAGTGCCGAATTTGGAGTAGCCTGTTCATAACCTTGTCACTCTGTTTAGTCAGTGAATCATAGTTTCATTCTAAGTTCAAGCAAGGAAGTATCAAAGTATAATTTTCAAAAGTTAAAAATATGACTATAATGAAAATCTAGAATGAACATAGATCAGAAAATCACTTATGGCATTATTGAGGGAAACAGACCAGTACTGCTGGTCTAACCTCATTAGAGGAATTGGGTATTTATAGGCATTTTGATGAAAAATAATATTTAAATGAGATTCATAGGTTAGGCATATAAATGTTTTTAATGCCTCACAGGGCAATAAAATCATAGCCTTTGAGTTTATCCTTTTTATCAGAGAAGTATCTACAAATTAACATGTAATTTCAGTGTATGTCTGATCAAAAAATAAGTCAAAGACAGACACACTCTTCTAGAGCTGCAGTATCAAGAATAGTGTAGGGGCAAAAGGAACTTTGCTTCTGTCCTCTGAAGATTCTGTACTTTCAGTCTCTGGAATAAACTGGACAGCAGACATATTAACAGGAGAAAAGGGGTGTCAATTTATTACATGCATACTCACTGGGGTTCCACAAAGTATATGACTCCAAAAAAGAGCAGATGGCTGAAGTTAATATAGTATCCTAAGCTACAGAAAACAATAAACACATGGATTTGAGGTGGTGACAGGTTATGGGAGGTTGAGGGGAGGAAATGCATGGAGGACAAAGGCTGTCTTGATACGCAGATTCTCTCAGGTAGCAGTCCTCAGCAAAAGAGGTGGTGTGTTGACCTTCAGCCTCTTTTCCTCTGACTTAATCTTTCCGATCTGATGAGATTATAGGGAGTGGGTTTATGACAGATTTTTCTTTTCTTCTCCTCTCTGCTCCTCTTTTCTCCTCTCTTCTCTCTCCTCTTCTTTTTTCTTCTGAAGGAACTTCCCTTTGTCAGATAAAAGAACTTCAGAGAAAACCCATCCCTGCATTGGCTGCTCCCCAGGTGCTTTGCAGTCTGAAGTCCAAAGCAGCATATATTTTGGGATATTTTTTTCTGAGCCCTGGCAGTAGCCACTAGGTACCTATGTCATTTAAATTTAAATTCCAATTAATTAAAATTAGATATGATAAAAATTCAGTTTTCCAGTCATAGTAGCCACATGTTAAATTTGGCTAGTGGTTACTTTATTGGACAGCATAAATAGGAATATTTTTATTGTTGACCTAAAAGGAAGAAGCTGAGGCCAAATTAATCTAAGTAGAAAGTTTACTTGGGCCAAACTTGAGAATTGCAACCCAGTAGTACCGATTCAATTGGCTCTGAATGTATACTCCTATTAGCAGTAGTTACAAGTAGGTTTTTAAAGGAAAAGAAGAGGCCATTCGTAACTTGTTTACTAAGAATTTACATTAAAGTAACCTAAGTTATTGATTGGCTGTACATCCTTCTTTGTATCACAAGTTCCAGAAACATGAAGATAATGAGTGAGACAGCTAGTCAGAACTGAAATGCCTTTAAACAGCTGGCCCTGGGCTCGGGTGTAGAAGGTATAGCTGAAATCCCACACTCACATCTCTCTGAGCCTGATTAATTTTGAATACCTCACATATCCCAGACTGCTCTTAGCTATTTTTCTTTTCTCACCATCACTGTAGAAAGTGCTGTTGGGCAGCACTCTTCTAGAGAATGAATTAATCAATCCTTGAGCAAGCCTTTTTTACAATTCCTAAGTATGCCATTGAAAGAAACTATCACCCCTCCATTTGCTTTATTTCCAAGTTTTGGATATTTTTTTCAAACAAAGGAATCTTACAGATATCCTTTTCTATCTTCTCCACCGTTTCCTTCATTTAATAAAAGGGAATCAGAAAACAAGGATTTGCCTTACACTCACAAAAGGTATTTATTCCTCACTACTACAGAATTTAGCTGTGCTATTGAATCAGTTCTGTTCTTTCCATCGAGTGAACTAATTTGGACAAATACAAAAAGTAAAAGATTGCATTCTAAATACCTGTATTTTAAAATGTGGAAACTGTTTATCCTTGTATCTAGGTCATCTTCAGTCTTCAGATAGCAAGAAGAAAGGCACCAAGATGTCGTCATTATTTTACATAATTATTAAGTCACATTTTGGCATAGCAAGAGACTTTGCAGTTTCTTTTCATAAAAAAAAAAGTCTGTACTTTTGAAATGTCCTCTATGATGGTTTGGAAACACTGACGTTATTTTTCAATCATGATACTAGGTTGCATCTGTGATTCAATGATTTTGTGTATGTGTTTTTCAGATGTTCAACAAATGGCGATTGACTGGCTGACCCGAAATCTCTATTTTGTGGACCATGTCAGTGACCGGATCTTTGTATGTAATTACAACGGTTCTGTATGTATCACCCTGATTGATCTGGAGCTTCACAATCCTAAAGCAATAGCAGTAGATCCAATAGCAGGGTAAGAAATTCTTTATAGTGTTTGTTCTAAAAAAGTTTGCATTTAAAAAGAAAAGATTGAAGAATGACAAAGTGTTGTTGTGGAAAATAAGACTACAGACTTAAACTTTTTAAAAATGTTGATTTTATCAACTGTGTCGCAGGAAGCAAAAAAGGCTATAAGTCACCAGGCAGAAGCTGGTGAGTTATTAGCACATGAATATTGCAGGTCTAATGTAAGACACAAATAACCTTCCATCTTTCCTTCTACCTTCCCAAGAATTGCATCGGGGTCATCAGAGAAAAGCCTCAGCATATTTTTAGGTTAAAGAGAGGAAACTTTTTAGTGCTTAAGGAACTTTGTAGTCAGCAAACATCAAGGATGCTACTCGAAGGATGTACTGTTGACATACTTATATCCAGCATAACATTTAGGATTTACAAAAGGGGCACAACATATGTTTACCCGGGTACTAGTACAACATTAAGAATATCTTTGTTCAGATTCTCTTTATGTTCGGTGACTGTTGATATGTAAACCCAAATATTATTACAGTGTTAGTGAATTCCTCATCAGAATTCATCTTTCTTTTTTTAACTTCCCAATTTCTCGAACTACTTTATTGGTTGAATAGAGACCCCCTGACGTTCTTTAGCTAATAGGCTCATTAATCTTTTTACCACATTTCATAATTTGTAAAAATATAGTCATAAAATGTTTACATTCCCATAATATTTGCTCATATGATTAGAAAATCAATACAGGAATTATGCTCTTATTTTACAAACATGGTGGTATTATTAGAGGGCAGGAGCAAAACTCAGTTCTTTCAGCAGTCACTATTGGACAGGGATACTTTCAAATTAACCACATAGTGTACCACTTTATTTGAAGGAGCTATTATTTTTTTAAGATGTAAATTGTAGCAAAGATTTGAAAATTGAAATGCTATCCTTGTTATTGTTTTAATCGTCCTCAGGCAGTTCAGGCTGAAATGTCTGATGGAACATATCCTAAACTGCCATAAGCCTCCATTCAATAAATGGGAAAATATTTACCGAAGAAACAGCTGTCATCCATATGTGGACTTTTGTCACTCTTTACTTAAAGTCTGATTGAATATTAAGATGCATCATCACAATAGTTCTGATTTTGACAAGAACAGCTTGCACGTAAGAACTTTGCTGGGAAGGCTGTGTAATATAATTTTTGAATGTAGCTCTATTTGTATTTGCAGCAGATGGTTACTTGACTCAATCTGACTGCAGTGATGCTTCAAAAGACATTAGGAAAAGAAGTCGTATTTAAACTGATTTGTTTGGGTTGTTGGATAAGGGTAGTAAGAAAGAATTGGAAATTTACAAACGCACTAACAACATTCTTTTGGCATCCTGTTTAGAAATATATTTGCTTGCATGGTTTTCCCTGGATGTGATAACTGAATTTAAAATTAGCCTTTAGACAGTCTTGTCTGTCAAATGTTAAGAGTTGAAACTATAAAACTGTTGTGTTTTCCCCATTTTTCTACTGCTCTTATCCTTCCCCATTCTTAAAAACAAAGATCCAGAGACCCTTTTCAAATAAAACTGCCAATCTGAAATATATGGAAACACCATCTCCCTTTCTGAACAACAATATATTTTATGTTCTCAGGTTTCCTATTTCTCCTTTTCATTATATGAAAGAACCATATTTTATCATTTTTGTCAAAGGAATTAAGAGTAGAAAACCCCCACATTGTTTGCTCTTATTCTCTGCTGGATTCCTTTAGGCCTCGTAACTGTTTAAATGTAATTTTGTCATGTATCATTTATCAGAATAGGTTCTTTGGAATTTTTGTTTGAGTTTGTTCTGTCTCTATAGCACAGTTGTTCAATCATGAATCATAGATATCAGAGAAGGAAAAGCTTGGCTTTTTTTTTTTTATAAATGCAGGCCTGGTTGCCACAGAACACTTTCAAATATATTCTACTTTTCTCTTAATAACAGAAATTTAGGTAGGATTGATGTGATTCTATCTAAGAACAGAAGAGAAGATTTTTTCTTTAACTTCTACATTTGGGCCTGCTCTAGAATAATTTGAATAGATTTTGGTTAGAAAAACTGCACATGACCTACTAAAGGGGAAATGTTCTGCCCCTAAAATTTCTCCTAGATTTTCCTAATTTTACAGATGATATGTCTTTGGCTTTGCCTATTATAACTTCTGTTCAAAAAATGTCAGAATGTATTCATAATCTGACCTAACTCCTAGAAATTAACATTCCTAGGTTTTAAAATGGAGAAAAATTTGCCTTACCCCCAAATAGGCTGCCTGGAGAAAGTACCTGTTACTTAAGCATACTGTTTTTTTGGAGACAGAGTCTCGTTCTATTGCCCAAGCTGGAGTACAGTGGTGCAATCTCATCTCACTGCAACCTCCGCCTCCAGGGTTCAAGCAATTCTCCTGCCTCAGCCTCCCAAATAGCTGGGATGACAGGTGCCCACCGCCATGCCTATCTAATTTTTGTATTTTTAGTAGAGGTGGGGTTTCACCATGTTGGCCAGGCTGGTCTCAAACTCTTGACCTCAAGTGATCCTCCCACCTTGGCCCCCCGAAGTACTGGGATTACAGGTGTGAACCACTGCACCTGGCACTTAGGCACATTTGTAACTTCATTTTTCTCAACCTCCTATTCTTTTGTTGCTAAGGACTATTGAAGAAATATAATTTTTTGGTTCTTTTTTGTTTTGTTTTGTTTTTAGTTTTTCGTGGTTTGAATACACATCATTAACTTTCTCTGGACTCTCATTATGACTTGAGCCAAGCTCCAGTCCCAATCTTCCAAGAAGAGATTTTTAAGTCAACCTTGTTTTAAATTCTTTTAGATTTTTAGATGTGGACATTGACTCATTAATTCAGGCTATTTCCCAGAGATGCTTCTAGAGATTTTCTTCTTCCTTTCAAAAATTTTTAGCAACATTTCCTTTCAGTAGTTCCTTGGAAAAGTTTCCAAAATTATTTCTCTATAGTCATTAGAGTTGGCAGGTAGCATAGAGATCATATTCCAACCAACATCAAAAACTGCATTTCTGTCAGATGGTGATTAGGTCTCTGCTTCCTTAATGGTTAAGAACTTGATGCTGGAGTCAGTCTCACTGAGATCAAATCCTGGCTTCAGCAGTTACTAGCTGTGTAACTTTGGATATTTCTTCTGCCTTTGTTTTCTTATCATAAAAATGTGCGTTATGATAGCCCTGCCCTGCAGGGCTGTTGAAAGGATTAAATAAGGCCAAATACATAAAGAACTTTAACAGTTTGAGTTGTGCAATATGTGAAGTTTCTTCTTCATTTTGCCACAATGATAATTACTAATACTTTCAACACTTATGATACCATTATGAATAGAATAATGAGACCAATATTTTACCCCATCAAAGATGACCTTTTTCTTTTCAGCCACAGTCTCTTTCTACTACAAATCCTTCTAAAAATTTCATACAGATTAAATCCATTGTATAATAAAGTGTTGAGAAAAAAAGGAGAGAAAATAAGAAAAAAAAAAAAAATGAAGTGTAGCCTAGGAAGAAATAAAGATGAAGGGGTATATAAGGTGTAGGAAGAGAAAAGTATGGAGTACCTTTGAGTATGGGTATGTGGACATGGAGGAGGATCTTTTTTCTTACCCATCGCCACGCTCTGGCTGAGGCACCTATAATAAAAGACGTATTGATAAGAGAAAAGCATAAAAAGGTACTTGTAAATTTGACGTGGCATAGGAGCTATTAGAAATGGAAAACCCTGTGTGTGTGTGTGGGTGTGTGTTTTTTTTTTTTTTAATGGAACATTTGATGAAGTGGATAGCTGTGGAGAAGTACGATTCAAAAAAAAAGGGGCATAATCTAATGATAATCAACTGGGGGAGACTTAGTGAGGCCTGTGTTTCCAGTTTCTTCTCTGTGTCCCCATGTTTTCAGAGACATGGAAGCTCCTTTCCTCCGGGTATAGAGTGGGCTTCTCTCACAAGAGGTTCTTATGACCTACTTCAGAGAAAGGTCAGATAATTTGTTGATGGCCTGCATCAGGCGAGAAGGGACATCTGCTTTTGCTGTTTCCTCAACTGCCAAGGTGCGAGATTTTGGGTTAGCATGTCCTTTGAGAACACCATCACGGAAGACGTAACAGAGGAACAACCTTTTTCTAACAATTGATGTTATGCAAGATATATTTGGATTACTTTCAAGGTCTTTCAAAAGATAAGAGTAAAGAATAAAATTCTATTGTAGTGATTTTTGTCTGTGGAACTGCATTTTTGAACATGACACTGCTTCAATATTAAACCATTTAGTACTGGGGTCTATTGAGGATTGTAACTGAGGTCAGGGGTGGAGCTGGTCTACAGTTTTGTTCCTAAGCTGTGGCCCTCAGCTTTCTACTAAAGTAAAATCATCACCCTAGACTTGAGACACAGTGCAACTCACTATGCGTGTGAACTTGTTGCTAAAGTATTCTACAAGAGGAGATAATTAAGTCTAGGTGTGATAATTATTAGAATATTAGAGTAAAAGTAAATAGATATTTTAGTAAAGGTACCAAAGTTGGAGTTAAATTTTTGAGAAAATGTATTTTGGGGGACTTGGGGTACCATTAATAACACCCAAGTTCAAAAGAATTATGTGAGGCTGCTAAACTGAGGGAGGGGGAAGATCTACTTTGTTAAGTAAAACAACAGAAATTAAATATTTCCCAAGGACAATGTATACCCTTTTTCTATGTAGGATAAATCTTTTGACTGGCAGAGTGAATAGCAGAGTGATCTGTAGGATTTATTTGTGAACCCATCACCTCATGTCAATAACAAGGGAGAAGTGTGTTGTCTTTGTTCTATACAAGAGCAGGACATCTGCCAGGAGACGGGAGAGTGAAGCTCATCTCAGAAGTTAAATTCACACAAGAATGATTGACAGTATTGAATAGTTTAAAAAACCCTTTTCCATCACCCACTTGGATCCTTATTGAAGCTAATAATGACTGAGAAATTAAAGACTGAATTAAAGTTAACAGCTATCAGGGAGTAGGACTGACTAATGAAATTCTAATCTGTTGTTACGTGAAGTTGGGAAGATAGCAAATGAAGTGGGTTTACCTACACACGAAAGAGGTTTTGTAACAAGATCTTTGGGGTAGTTAGCAGGTTTTCTATTTCTGTCAGGTGGCGCTCCCTGTGCAGGCACAGGTTCCAAGCTGAAACTGTCACTAACTAATGCACTTGCAGTAGGAAATAAGTGAAAATGTTACAGACGTTTGGCTATTAAAAGCCTCAGACTATGCTTGGACAAATTAAACACAGAGATTGCTTCCCCACCCCCAAACACTATGTATCACTTCGAGGACTGAGATGGTTCTAAAGCTGTAATGGGTTTGAACATCATAAAACATTTAAACATATGACCCTTTGTACTTTTTTCTCCCCATAAATATATCCATCTTGGAAGGTAGTGTCCTCATCTGTGATTCATGACTGCCTTAAACTTTTAAAATTCTTATTTACATTTTGACAGGTTGCAAATTGTGAGTCCTAGCTTTTTAAGGGTAAACAGCCCCCTACACATACCTACAAGCAACTCCCCCCGTAACAAAAGTTGATTTCCTAACTTCTTAACTACTTCTAACCAGCTATGTGACTTAGCTATCCACAATCAGATGCACATCCCCATTGTTCCAGGAAAGATCTGTTTCTATAAACCTAGTTTCCCTTCAAATTTTCTTGTGTATTTCTTTTCTTTAGGAGGAAAATCAGAGAAAAATGAAGACATTCCAATAGCTCCAATAATAATTCTCCTGAGTTATGTATTGAAATGTTGCAGCTTCTCTCTCAGATATCTGTGACTTAAAGTTTCTTTGAAAAAAAAAAAACTAATAAACAAAATGAATTGGTAAAAGTATATTTTGGGTTATTAGTATATATTTGAAACAACCTAGGTTCTCACACAGAAGCAGTACTCAAGTTAGCTGACCTCAGCATTCACCCGTAAGATGGGAATTATCAAGGGGTTATTTGCCCGCTTCTCCTTTTAATCAATGGGTATTAATGAAACATAAGGACAACATCCCTAGGCTTATAAATTTGTATTAATTATTCTAAAATCTACCAATGCTTTTTTATCTATCGCCCACAGATTCAGTGGGTGGTATTATATAACATTTTGTTTCTTTCATCTGTCTATATCCTATTAAATATCTAAATATTTTTTATGTATCCCAATTCCTTATTTGACTCTCCTATCTTTTTTTTTGGATGAGTAACACTTCTGGTGGTAGTTAAGTTCATGAATTAACTATGCAACAGCTATCTGCCTCTCTCAGACCAATTTACTAAGAGCCACAAGAAAGTAATCCCTTATCATTTCCCAAATTCAAGTTCCTTTCAGGATTTGCTGATGTGAATAGGCAAGACTACATGGGTGTGAAAGTATGTGTTTCCTGGTCTGCACTAATTTTGACTGAACTTAGTGATTCAAAGGCTCATTCAAAGGTATAAATTCATGTTAGCTGTTTTATATATGACTCAAATTCTTCTCATCAATTACTTTTTTTGTTAAGGTTCAACCTCTTTCCAAATTCTTCTCTGGACCTTTCTTCAAGTGGCAGTTCATGCCTAGTATTACCATTGGTTACTTTCTCTTTCAGTTATAAATTATATTTCTATTACAATGTGCTTAGCCTGGGAATACAGCAGGGGAACTTGGAGTGGTTTATGTGCAGTGAATCCTTTAGTGGAAATGGAAGGCAAATCAGTTTGACTCTCACTGTGCTCTTTGACTCATATTATTCATAAAGTCAACACAATGCAAAAACATTCCACATTTCTACTTGCTCCCTTTGCCATTTTTTTGTTTCTTTCTTTTTTACTCTATAACTTTTCAAAGTCTGTTAAACCTCTCCCTCAATTACTGAGTGCACAGCTCTATTTCTAGTATTGAATGCCTTTCTCATCTTCTAGTCACTACCTATAAGGATTTCTTCTCTGAATTCCCACTGTTTAACGCTGTCCACTCGAATAGGTAAAGGAACAGAAAAAACAACTACATATCGCCTAAATGATGAAATAATTTATCACTTTACTTAAAAATCTACATTGAGGACAGTCCCAGGGTTGGTTACTTTAGTAGATTAACAATATCATTAAGGACCTAGGTTCTTTTTTTTCTACTTCTTTGCCCTGTAATGTGATCTTTAGTGTATTCTTTTCAGGCTAATTCCTCTATGGTCATAAGATATCTACTGAAGTTTCAGGGATCCTGTGCGTAAACATGATATTCAGTTGAAAAACAGTACTGTTTCTTCCTTAAGTGTACAGGAGCTCCCAAATCAGACATTCTCTCATGTCTTCTTGGTCAGAAACTGGAGTACATGCCCACCTAAACAAGACAACCACATCGAATTAGACAATTTTCACCATTAACAAATGAAAAGCAGAGGGACATGAGCATGAAGTTGGGACCAGGCTAATGTGAAGAAAGAAAAATCATGTTATGGACTAACAGCATCCATTGCCACCACTGTCCTATGGCCGTCTTTTGTCATCTGCTGCTCTTTATCTTTTCTTTGTTCTTCCCAGGCAGTGAAGGATCTCATTTCACTTAGATAAGCCTGTTCAAAATGTGAACAAATAATATTTGTTCCAAATCTCATTTCCTCTTCTAAGAGATGTCCTCCATTTCCTTTTAGCCAAGGTTGTTTAAACTTCTTCTGAGGAATATTTTTTTAATCTCTTTTCAAGACAAATGATAGGGTTTTTTGTTTTGTTTTGTAAGATTTTATAAAATACCGATAAGAGGCTGGGGTGGGAACATTCTGGATAACACATGCATACCCCTGTTTTTATTTGTAAAGACATAGTTTAGGAAACTGATAGCAGGTTTTATTCTGTCATATTCTCCAGCACTTTTGGAAGCTATATGAACATTTCCAAACCACTTGGGTAATATTCAGTAAGTTATTGTTTCACTTATAAAATGAGTCTCACATGGCCTGAAAGCTTTCTTACTCTCTGCCAGAGAATAGCTTACATATTTGAAGTGTCTGTGCCAATAGCATAAAGAATAATTTTATATTTTCAAGTAGTTTACAATTATTTGTAGTTGTTTTTTTATATGGAGTTCTATGAAAACAAGAAGCAGATATGAGCCGGTAGTACTGTTTTTGAAAGGACTGTACACGGACAACATTCTTGTATCACTCAGGTGTGACCAGTGCATCAAGGGCAAATAACATGAACTCTTGGAGTTATGCAAGAAATATTAAATATTATAATGAGAAGACATGGTTATTCTAGTTTACAAAGAGCCTCAAACTTTCCAAACAACAGACAAAATACTAAGTAGTGATTTCTTTGAAATTCTGAGTTAAATAATGGATCAGGCACAAAATGTTATTTTCAAAAACTGAAAGAATCTTGGTTTGTAAACACCACAAAGAACAAAAATTAAAAACAATAAAATAAATACTTGACACCATTCTGCTTATACATTACCACTCTTTAATATATAACATAAATTTGAGTTTTTACTGTAGGCTATATAATTACATTCAACTAAAAAAGAGAGGAAAAAAAACAACATTCAGCTTTTTTGTTGTTATGATTTGTTCTGCTTGACTGCTGAGTCTTGCAGGATATTGAACCAAAATTTTTATTTTTCCCTTGAGCCAGACTCTTAGTGGTTTGACTTGCAAGAAATTGGCTTGACTTTAGGGTTAAGGGGATGTTTTCTGATGTAAGTTGGTTTCTTCTCCAGATGATGGTGGTGGTGGTGGCGGTGGTGGTGGTGGTGGTGCTGGAGGTTGTTTTTGTCATAGAAAAGGAAAAGGCAAATGTTAAAGGTATTTGGTCTTCTTTTGATTTTAGTGATAGAATTGTCTTTATAAGAATGGAGGTAAAAATTGTGCAGAGGTAAACCCATGAACTACAGATAAAATGTACCCCAATGGAGTGTTAAAATAATGCAATGCCTTTTGGTAAAAACAAAACTATTTTGCCATTGCCACTGATTTTCATAATGATTGAATACAGCCATGGTAACGTCATCCACAACCAAACTATTTAGGAAATCTTTATACTTCCTAAATCTGGCTTAGTAAGACATAAACTGAGATTAAAAAGAAACATATGAAGAAAATATTGCTGCCTTCTGAAAGTTTTCAAGCTAGTTCCCCAAATGGAATGTAGCATTGGGAATCTAATTTCAACACATACCTAAATAATTAATCTCATAAATTCAATCTGGGACCTGTCTAAAGTATTTGGAACTCTACAATGATCAAAAAGCCTCCAAATTGATAAGGTTTCTGATCCATTTTCTGCAAAAACAAAAGTTTTTTCTGTTTTATTTAAGTTATTTAATTGGATAAAAATGTCAATGTATTCACATAAATTTATTAATTAAATTGACTGCATAAAACAATTATAATTTATAGTGTACACACTAAGCTTTGTATTACTATCAATAGAACAATCTTATAACAACAATATTTAGTAGGCTAATGATAGGTGCTTTTATAAAGTCTAGATTTTTGACTTAATACAATTAAATTATATTTAACATTCATACATGAGTCCAGCAAGAGTGTTACAGGTTGATGGGAAGTTTTTCTCTTGTCCATCAAGGAGTTATTCAAGAATCAAGGTTTCTTTCATTTTATAGCTGTAGAATCTCATAGGGCCTTGGAATACTCTGCTCCCAACTAGCAGAAGGAGAAAAATACTGAAGATATATTTACACAACTGGATGCAAGTCAATGAAGAAAATTTGTCATCTGGTTAGGCAGTTCCTTGCCCATGACAGCATCACACTATGGAAGTGAAAGGATGCATTTCCAAGGAACACTTGTTCATTTCTGCAAAATCTTCTCTCCTGCCTATCAAATATCTAAATGTATCTTTTCCCCCATAGATAGAATACACTACATTTCGGTCAAAATACAGAATCTCCAGCTGATTTGCAGTCCTCTCCATCATGTCCTTTTATAGTTCCTTTTGTACAGCAACCTAAGAACCAAAAGGCTCAAAGATATCTGCATCCACTGTCCTATCTGTATAAAATATCAAAAGACTCTTGTTTAGAAAATGGAAGACTGGGAAACACTCAGTAGCCATTGGTCCAGAGCCAGGCAATGAAGGTGAAGACCTCCTGCTCTGGCAGTTGAGAAGTCACTTGTTAGCCTTATTCTTTTCTCTGTAAGGTTCCCCGTTGTCCTTTGTTCTCTTTAAGCTATGCTTCCAATAGGATGTTCTTTCTAATCTGTTTTGATCCACGCTACACCTGAAGCTGGCAGTGGAGAGTATCTTCCCCCCTGGGGCTCTGTATTTTATAAACTTTTTATTGCCTTTTCCAGTTTTAAGATATGAAGAGACAAAGATTCTGTAAGCTACACTCCTGGTTTTTGAAGTTACACATTTGTTTGCAAATTAGTAGAATTTTGATTTGTTTCCCATTAGTTCTACAAACCAATAACCATATTTAATGTTATATTCTAGAAATAATGATAAAGCTCAATTTGTTTCTTTGCACTTCACCCCCTTGGCTTTCTCTTTCAACTTATTTATAGGTGGTTGCTTTGAGGTCATCTAAAACAATGTTTCAGAGTAAAACAAATACTTTTTGTCTGAAGGCTCACTCTCTTTATTTAATTGAGAAGTCCTAATTGAACTTTTGTTGCTTAAAGCATTTTCAGTATTTTCTCTTACTGTTCAGGTATTAGAAGCATTAGAAAGTAGAAGTTTCTAATATTAGAAGTTATTAGAAAAGTCTGAACCTGGGAGCCCCCAGTTTGGACTTGTTCTGATCACTTTCAGTTTTTGCTTTATCCAGCTAATTCTTCTCTACACTCATTTCTTTTGTAATATCTTGCCGAAGCAATCACATAGTAACTAATGCAATATTAATATTGTGCTTTTAAACTCATTTATTTAAATCTGCAGGCTCAATACACATTTCTTTTTCCTGCCAAGGTATAGCAAATGATATTATTTAACCAAAGATTTTTTAAACCAAATATTTTAATGTTGATGAATATTTCCATTTTCCATTTATAGTTACCCAACTGCTTGCCACCTTACTATTAATGGAATGTTAGATGGTTTAGGTTTTTATTAAAGCAGCATTGTACTTGTGGTAGCAACTACAGTATTAGTTTGGTAACACTAGCTTTTAGAAGTTTCAGTGGATTGACATATTTATTTATTTTCTGCCTCAAATTAGAGCCCAATGCACATATTCCTCATTATCAGCCAGTTTTTCTCCAGGTAGATGGAGGCTCCTTCCTTCTTGTGACTCCTATGTCTTTGGTTTAAGAATTATCTGATTTTGACCAGAGGTAAAAAAGAGATGCCTGATTTAAAAAGTAATAATAATAATTCAGCTCCGTGGTGCCATACATAAGTTCTACTACATGTCAGTAGTTATATCTAGTCACTGGGTCATATATAGAGCCAAGAGACTAGACAATATGGTCTTTATCTTACAAATAGTCAACCAATACACATTTTGGAAAAGGTAGAAGGAGGACATTAGTTTCTGATTGACAGATGTTTGTCTCCTGTAACTGTGACCACTATGTAATTTTCTTTCATTCTTTCTTTTTTTTATTTTTGGTAGTAAACTAAGAAAAGGTTAGCATCTCAAAGCCTCTATTTTAAAAGACATCTCAAATTGGGTGCAGCCATCTTTTTCAAAATCCTCTTTATAATCAAAATTCTGTTTTATTTTACCTAGAACGAGTCATTATTAGATTCATTTTTTTTTCTCTGAGATACTTAGGAAACCATATCATCTATTAAAATTTTGTTTTGAAAACATAATCAGAGAAACAAGTTGTATTAATCTGTTCTCGCACCGCTAAAAAGAACTACCTGAGACTGGGTTATTTATGAAGAAAAGAAGTTTAATTGGCTCACAGTTCTGAAGGCTTAACGGGAAGCTTGACTGGGAGGCCTCAGGAAACTTACAATCATGACAGAAGGCACAGGGGAAGGTCATCATGTGACCTTCTTCACATGGTGGCAAGAGAGAAAGATGACAAAGGGGGAAATGCCACACACTTTTAACCGTTAGATCCCATGAGAACTTACTTACTATCATGAGAACAGCAAGGGGGAAATCTTCCCTCATGATCCAGTTACCTCTCACCAGAACCCTCCCGTGCAACATGGGGATTACAGTGTGACATGAGATTTGGGTGGGGACACAGCCAAACCACCTCATTGTGCCACTGGCTTTTGTTGTGGAGAGAAATGATGGATATCTGAACATAGTCAAGTTTATGTTAGGGAAAATAATTGGAAAAAGCAAAACTGAGATGGTTTATGTGAGAATGGAAGAGGGATGTACGGAATTAATGTCATGAAAATATTTGCTGTGGGATGTGCACTACTTGAGAACAAAATAGTATTCTTCCTAATGGATATTTTGGGGCTTTTCATCAAAGCTCTGCAAATACTAGATAAGAATGGTAATGGCAGTGATGATGATGATGACAAAGAGAGCAGTGACAACTACATCAATAATATCAGTGAAGGTGATGCTTACCTGAACAAAGCAGTAATTGAAACTATGGATATAAAGTGTGTGTGTGTGTGTGTGTGTGTGTGTGTGTGTGTGTGTGTGTGTTTAAGTATGCTAAATTTAAAGAGAAATCTCTAGTTTATCCCAGAGGGAATGATACTTTAGGAATCATTAGTCACAATAAATAAGACGTAGGCTTGGATAATTGAAAATAAGGGAAATTCTAGTTAGAAAATAGAACTACTGAATGAAAGGTCTGCCTTCATTAGATCCTCTTACTTTTTGGATCTATATATGTTTCTGTTATTCAAAGGTAAGTACTCACATAGTATAAGCAGATATAGTAAATTTCAGGTTGCTTAGTAGAGAAAATCTATTTTAAGTCATTCCTGGTTTTATAATGTCCATTTTTCCACAGACACATATATATATCTCAGATTCTTTTATCAACCAATTTAATATCGTATGATTTAAAGAAAGATTTTGTGTATTTTATTAAAATTAATTACATTAAGATAAAAATAGTGAATAAGCTGTTGATAGTGAATATCAACAGCTTATAAAACTTGTTTGGTAATCTCTGGTATTAAAGGCTAAAGTATGATTTTCATTAAAACCAAATTCTCTTTTTTTCCCAAATGATATAAGAATATTCATTTTAGCCAGTAAGATTATAAGTAAATGTAAAAGATCACAGTTCTTTGCCTCAGATACCTGTAATTAATAGCATTTCTCATAATATATCTGAGCTGCAGCATTTTCTGCAAAGTGGTCTTATTAAAGGTTTAAAATGGGAAGAACCTTGCATTACATCTTTGTCATAAGGACTATTCTGAGGGTTCATGTTATAAAAGTATACACAGGCCAGCTGAGACCACGTTATAATGCAATACTTCATGGAGCATCCTGCCCTGCCTCCTGCCCTGGATGAATTGATGGCGAATACTTTACATTAAGTGCATAGAAAGCTCATCTGTGCTATGTGAACTATTTCATGATAAAGGCTATTTCATTGAGTATCTTCTCATATGTGATATCGAGTACCCTAGAACATCTTTTCACCTTGCCATCATTTATCTAAACACTAAGTGTTTTGTGTTTGGAGAAGTGGAGTCAACGAACTAGTTTTGCATTACCTATCTTTTTTTCTTTTCACTTTGTGCTGCATCAGAATGTGAATTTAGGGTTCTGATTGGGACAATTTTCTTTAAGAGACAGCCAGAGAGAAAGAAGGAGAATAATCTGAAGAGCAATGTTACTGACTGTTTATTTTAGACCAGTCATTGTCCAGAGCATTTCTTCCACATTGATCCTTGCAATCTTCACAGCGTTTCTTGTGAGGTATGGCGTAGTATCATTCCCTTTTAAAGATTAGGCTTGGAGAGGTGTAATTACCTATCCACAGTAAAAGAGCTAGTAAATGTTTCGGTCAGGATTCAGACTCAAGCCATGTTACTCCACAGCCTGCACTCTTACGCTGCTGTACTACAGCCACAGTGAGTCAGCTTGAAGCTGGGAGGTTTTATGATGAGGGGGCTGGAGGTTTTGTGGT
The DNA here is from genome assembly GCF_003255815.1 of Theropithecus gelada. Classification (NCBI taxonomy): domain Eukaryota; kingdom Metazoa; phylum Chordata; class Mammalia; order Primates; family Cercopithecidae; genus Theropithecus; species Theropithecus gelada. Next base: position 20,273,173 of record NC_037680.1, on the reverse strand, counting down.
ATTTCAGCATTCATCCAGAAGACTGCGTATCAGCCTGTGGTAAATGGCACTTGACAATATGCAAAGTGAGAATTTTGTACCTTAGTATGGGACAGCTCTAAGTTTGTATCGACTCCATGAAGATGAATACAAATGACACATATAATTTGGTGCTGAAAATTTAAAGGAAGAAAATTTATGACATTTTGGGACAGGAAAAACTGCAGAGAAAAATTAACGGTTACCAGAGATTGGGGTGGGGAAGGGGGAAGTGATGAATAGGTGGAGTACTGAGAAATTTTAGGGCACTGAAACTATTCTCTGTGAAACTGCAATGATGTGTACATGTCCTATGTACTTATCAAAACCCATAGAACTATACAACACAAAGAGTGAAACAATGTAATCTATGGGCTTCAGTTAACGATAATGCATCAACATTGGTTCAATAATTGTAACAAGTGTTAACACACTAAGGCAAGATGTTAATGATAGGAGAAACTGCTAGTGAGGAAGACAGGAGGTATATGGCAATTCCCTATATCATCTATATCATCTACTCAATTTCCAATAAACCAAAAACTGCTGCAAAAAATAAAGCCTATTAGGTTTTTTGTTTGTTTGTTTGTTTTTTAAGAAAATGAAAAAAATAAACCGTATGAGTGAGCACATGACTGTAATTGTGGATCAATCAGGAAACAGATGACTAATTTCAGAATAAAAATATCTTTTCTGCTTTAGTATCGACATCCAGAAATTCCACATTCTCACTCAGTTAAAATCCAATTCCACAAATACATTTATTCTGTGCTCTCTGTGTAATCATTGAGCTATGAATTTTAGGTGAGCCTGTTTCTTTCTTGCCTCAGCCACTCCCTAAATAGAAAATGCAACACCTTTAGAAAGTAACCTTAACTCTTTAAGGCCACAGGGGTATAATTCAGGAGTGTTTGAGTGGTTTCCCTGAATGCATCACTTAAAAGGACAGGAGAAAGAAGTCTCCCCATGCATTTCTTACCGTTGTTGCAATGAAGGGACTGTATTTTCCTATGCCTAGTCAGCCCTTGTTAATAAACTGGCATTTGAGAGGCAATTTTAGATACAAAACAGCTTCTAATGGCTAAGTAAAAGGAAGTGGATAAATATTGCCATTTCTTTCGGAGTGAAAAGTAGATTTATTTGCCTGCACATTTTCTCACCACTGAAGTCATGGTGTGAGAAGGAAATAGTTTTAGAAACTAAGTACCAATGGACCCATAATCATGCTTTCTCCAAACAGCTAAAGCTCAGTGTGAGACCTTGCTGGCAACAAGACTAGAATGAGAGAAATCAAACAACAAGGGGATTATTAGAGAAAGTAGAGCCATGAGAGAGTCATGTTTTAGCCAAAAGTAAGGACTAGCTGGCTCTCCTGTATAATAGAAAACGCTTCTTCAGTTCATTTCTAGGACTGGTGGCTTGATTGCCCCCAAAAGGGCAGATTTCTATTAAAAAGTAACTTACGTGAATTTGCTATCATATCTATCATTTCCTATCATTTCAGGATCATTGGGTTAACTTAGTCCTCATACCTTTTTATAAGAACACAGCAGATTTTCAAAATCACAATTTTGGAAGAGAAGATCTAACCCCACACCATGAAATCACATTGCTGTATACAATTTGGCAGCTATGAGAGGATGTGGGCGTATTTACAAACTGTATATTGGTACTTTATAATTAAGAATTTGCATAATTGATAACAAAATCCTCATGAATATGCTATCAATAACATCATGAGCTAAAGTAGCTACAGATATTCCATTCTTTGGTGTGTGTGTGTGAAGGTTGGGGAGGTGCAGTGGAGACAGCCGTATCTTTTTCTGTGTCCACCTGTTCTCAAATCTTGTCTCCATTTCTATGTTTAAATCTTACTGACATTGGGCTGGTTGCTTCCAGTTGTCCATTTTGATACATTAAGTGATGAAGTCTCAAACTTTTGTTTTAACAAGGGACAGATTTTCTTCCCTACTACACGGGAACTTTAATTATGTCACCATTGCGCTCGTAATTCTGTTCCTCATATTACTGTATAGTGCAAGGCAGGATCAATGATAGTGTAATTCTCCTCACTTCAATTACTTGTACCTATCATGGAAAACTTTCTGATATAAGCCATTGGTGGAATTTTGAGACACCTCCAGTAATTTTACATGAGGGTTATGGATAACATAAAATTTCAAGACTTACTGCTAATTGGAAGAAGTTTTTTTTCGTATTCTTTACTTACATATGTCCTATCTCGTCGTTGTCTTCTTTTTTTTTTTTTTTTTTTTTGAAACAGAGTCTCACTCTGTTGCCCAGGCTGGAGTGCAATTGCAAGAACTCAGCTCACTGCAACCTTCACCTCCCAGGTTCAAGTGATTCTCCTACCTCAGCTTCCCGAGTAGCTAGGATTATAGGCACCCACCACCACACCCAGCTAATTTTTGCATTTTTAGTAGAGGCAGGGTTTCACCCTGTTGATCAGGTTGGTCTCAAACTCCTGACCTCAGGTGATCCATCCACCTTGGCCTCCCAAAATGCTGGGATTACAGGCATGAGCCACTGTACCCGGCCAGTCCCATCTCTTCTAACCAACTTAGCTCTTAGGAATAAGTGTTTATGGCAAAAAATACCCTTGAGCACCACATTTGTACTTACTACTTGCATTTACTCCATCTACTGTGCTCTTTTTATAAGCTCTTTGCTTGTATTATTTATCTAATCTTCACAAAAGCCTATAAAGATGGTATTTATTGTACCCATTTTATAAAACAGGAGACTGAGGTGGGGAAAAATAAAGTACTTGCTACATGTCACACATTTCACCAAGTAAATGGCGTCAGGGTTTGAACCCAGAAAACCTCTTTCTAGTGTTCCTGATTAGAATTATAGATTTCTGGAAATGAGCAATTTAATTAAAATGAAAATATACAAATGTAAGTTGCTATTTTGGAGCAAAACATCCTTGAAATTATTATTACTGTTAGTTATTGTAATTATTTTTCTTTCATGGTCTTTTCTCTTTTGACAGACTGGATTGCAAAATGTTCTAAATTTGTGGTTCAGGATGTTAAATTTCAGTAGTGACTGAGTGTGACTATTTAATAGTTTACTGTCTTGCACTGTGCACTTCACTGTTCTAAGTAACAGACTCAATTTCTCCCAAAACCTAGTTATAATAGACACCACGGCTTCACTCTCCAGCAGATGGAGAACAATCTTGTTTTAATGCATGTCATTTACAATAGATACAGGCTGTCAGATAACTTCTGGTAAAATAGGATGCTGAATCAGACATTTATTTTTTAGTGACAATTGCTGAAACATAGACTAGCCCACCCAGATGAAAATATGCTATATCACTTGACTTTATAGATAAAATGTGCTGAAATATTCTTTGTCATTTTCCATTTGAGATTTCTGTTTTAGTTTTCTTAGTATATCCCGATTCCCATTGCTTCTCTTTTAGCAACTTGTTTGTTGTCTGAAAACTATTATACTTTCCATTTTAATAGGTACATCTTCTTTTTATTTCTATTAGTTGAGAATCATCTAGTACAGAGTAGTTGTGTCAAAGTTATAAGCATGTACTGCAAATCCAGCAGATCTAGATTTGAATCCCAGCATAGCCACTTATTGACTAAATAGTAAATATATATTAATCACTGAAAACCACAGTTTTCTCACTTCCTAATAGTTTCATCAATGGTTACTGTAAAAAGTCAAATGAATTAAAGCTTCTAAAATGATTATAATTGTATTGTAAGTACTATTTTAGTTCTCTAATATGAGACAACAAATAAACTATTATGAAAATTTCTGACATAGACTTTTTAAAAGTAAAGATGAATTAACACCTAGATGATTTTATCATATATATTATAATCACCTTTATGATATATATATATATCACTTTTTGATATATATGTCACTTATATATCACTCATATGATTATATATTGGTCATATATAGCTAGTATCTGTCAGATTAGTTGATGACTATCTTATATTAATTAATAAGTACTTTAATACCACTCCCAGAAAGAAAGAAGAAATGAAGAATTTGTTATTATTTATTATGTGTAATTATTGAATGTCTTCTCAATTCCTCTTTGAGTTAATCTGTGTAGACATGATTACTGGAAAATGTAATGGGAACTATATTCACATAAAATTAAAAATGTTGATTGCCACTTCAGCCACACATATACTAAAATTGGAATGATGCAAAGAAGATTCCTCTGGCTCCTGCATAAGGATGATATTTGTGAAGCATTCCATACATTAAATATTTTTTAATTGCATTTTATGTGTATTTGAGCATGCAATGATAAAACAAGTGTGGTAAAGAGTGGTAAAATGGTAACAAATGAGGATTTTGAATGAGAGGTTTATGGGAGCTTTTTGTAATATTGTAACTTGTATTTAAGACTGTAATTATTTAAAAGTTTAAAAGTTAATCAACTGTTAGAAAATAAAAATTAAAAAAGAAGTAGCAACCAGTTTTCTAAATTAACGTGTTTCAACTAGATTTCAGTGTGTACCTACAGAATTAGTATTTCTGAAGTGTAGAGGTTTCATATTCTATGAATATTATGTTATAATATTTGGATTTGCTAATACTCTGCACTGTTAGAAAAAATGTATTTCAGAAAAACAAAACATTTTTCTAAAATTGTTTTCCAGTTGTTAAATCAAAAGAGTTTAATTGAGACATCTTATATAAATTATTAAAAGAGTGCTATTTATCCTTTACTCTGATGCAACCAGTAAATCTTTTCATACATAAATACAGCTGCACATACAAATGATGACAGTGCTCTGTGAATATAACAATATGTTTTTGTCAAGAATGACAGAGTGGGGAAGGGGAAGTGGGGATGGTTAATGGTTATAAAAATATAGCTTAATGGAATGCATAGGATCTAGTATTTGATAACACACCAGGGTGATTACAGTCAACAGTGACTTATTGTATATTTTAAAATAACTAAAAGTATAAATGGAATGTTTGTAACATAAACAAATGATAAATGCTTGAAGTGATGGATACCCCATTTACCCTGATATGATTGTTATGCATTATATGCCAGTATCAAAATATCTCATGTACCCCATTAATTATATATGCCTATTATGCTCCTGTAAATATTAAAATGTAAAAAAAAAAAAAAGAGTGACAGACAAGATGTTAGTCAGAAAAAGCCTCACTGAGAAGATGACATTTAAGATGTTATCTAAAGGAAAAGACAGTAAAATGACGGGAAGGAAAGTGAGAATGTAGATAAGGAGCAGGAGAAGCATGGAGAGGGGGCAAGTCTGTCCCCTTAGGAAAGAGAGGGCATATCTGAGAAGCTGGAAGAATATTGGTATGGTTGGGTTAAATAGAGGAGAGACTCAGGTAGATTTATAGTCTAGAAAAATAGAAAGGGGTGTTATGGTAAAATATAGTGTGCGTGGGGTAAGGAAGCAAAAGTAGGAATGGAAATGGGGAGATCAGTGGGGAGCCTCTTTCAATAGTGTAGGATGGGTAGTGGTTGCTTGCCCTAGGGTAGTACCTTTGTAAATGGAAGGAACATCATTATATGGATCTTATGAACATAAAAGGTATAGAAGGGATTTACTTTATTGGAAATAGCTATGGCTTAAGACTTGAACTGGAAACATTCTAATAGCTACAATAGCACATTTCACATTTAAGAAAATATTGCAACTTTGTTACAGCTAGCAATGAGTTAACCAGGATTTCCAACTAAAATAATTTTATTTTTTTAATTATGTATGAATTTATTCATAAGTATTCATATACTAAAAAGTACACAAAACTTTTAATTGCTTGTTTTCCCATATTCTATTCTTATTCTGCTTTCCTTAATGGTTCAATTATACTTTAACTGATTAATAACACAATTTCATATTATATGGTTGAGGATGATGGTAAGGACGAGGATGATGCATTCCCTAAATGAGCAGAATAATAAGTGAATAATTCACTTGTAAATTATTGATATGAGCTTTTAAGAGACAATATAAATCTAATAAATGATATAAAATTATTAGCTAATATAGCTTGCAATCCTGATATTCCATAGGGATTGGTAACCTTTCTTATTGTATTTATAATACATATGGTTATTTAATGAATGCTATTAATATTTCACTTCTAAAGAGTTAACAGATATATCCAATAAATAGAGAAACAAAAATAAGATAGTTGGTAAACTAGAAGTGCAACCTAGTATATTGGGAAGGGCCTGGACCTATGTCAAACAATTTGGCTTTCAGTTCTGTGTTTGAGTAACTTTGGTTAATTCTTGGCTGATGATTTCTAAAGTTTCTTTCAACTCCCTGATTTTGTGATTATTTTTGAAACATACTGACAACTAGAGCTCTTTGGCTGCTTTTAATCTAGGTGTTTATGTTCATTTCACAATCTCTCTGCCTAACGACTTTTTTTTTTTTTTAATGAGAGCTATCTATCAATGAAGATATTTCATTGCCTATTTTGGCTTTATTGAGAAGGTGAATTCTTGAGAAAAACGGAAAAATCAAAGGCAGTTTGGCAAGCTAGAGGGAGGAATAAGATGATTAAAAACCTGCACCGTTGAGACAGTTGGTGAAACATAAATTTAAAAATAAGGGTTAGTAGCTTTAGTAGTTAGGCAGGAAAACATTATAGAATAAATTTTCAATCAGCAGAGGTATTCTGGACCAGCTACTATATTTCTGATTGCCTTATCCCTTCTTAGAGTGACTCTGTATCTTCTAAATTTTAGAGTTTATTTTCTGTCCAATGGAACTATGGGGGATTTAAAACTGCTTCCCCAAATCTGGATTTCAGCAGGATCTGTTGGTTACTATCACAGATAGAAATATCACCCCAAAACAGACATCATTATAATGACTACAGAGAAAAAGAATGGAATTTGTGTTAGAGTACTTTGGGTTGAGTTCTAATTTGGTTCCCTGCTAGTTGTTTTATGAAACTGTAAGAAAAATCACTTCTAACATTCAAAAGCAGCATTTGTAAAATGGAAACATTTTTATCTATTCATTTATTCTCCTTATGAAGCCATAAGAATTAAAGACAGTAACATATGAAAGTGCTTTGTTATTGAAGGAATGTTATGCATATGTTTGCTAGTTTTTTTTATTCATCAGTTTAGGTTATTTAGCGTGACCACTGATGGACATTGATGAAAATTTGGAAATTCCTTTACCACTGTTAGTCAACTTTTTATTACCATAGAGTCAAATAATGATTAAGTTGTATCTCTCTACCTGACACTAATTAAGAAAAAAAAAATTCCACAGAACACTTAGTTCTTATGGCTTTTCAATAGATTATTCATTATGGGATCACTAATTTCTTTGAAAGATTTTGAGTTGCTTCTCTCTAACTTTCATCTCCACCTCTGCTTCTTTGCAGAGCAATAATTATCTTACCCTTATTTAAGCTCTATGTCATCCAATTTGTGTAACAACCGGAATTGAATTCAATATTTTATTAGTACAATGTGGGTTAATGCTTTTCAAGGTCTTATTTTGTTTATTAAGTCTAATGTAGTTTACCCACAGAAACAGTAAGATGATGTCAAATTTTGAAGGTCTTAAAGAATATGTCCAAATACTTAACATTAAATAGGTCTGAAGTATAGTTTACTCATGCAGGACATACATTTTGGATTGATACCTGTATTCGTTCATTTTTATGCTGCAGACAAAGACATACCTGAGACTGGGTGATTTATAAAGAAAAAAAGGCTTAATTGACTCACAGTTCCACATGGCTGGGGAGGCCTCACAATTATGGCAGAAGGCACATCTTACATGGCAGCAGATGAGCGAACGCGAGTCAAATAAAAGGCGAAATTTTTATAAAATCAGATCTCATGAGGTTTATTCACTACCACAAGAATAGTGTGCAGGAACGGCCCCCACGATTCAGTTATCTCCAACCAAGTCCTTCCCACAATACATGGGAATTATGGGAGCTACAATTCAAGATGAGATTTGGGTGAGGACACAGCCAAACCATATCAGTACCAGACCGAGGATTGTAATCCTGACTTTTTCCAGGCATCTTCCTTATGCAATCCAGTGTAAACTCCCAAGTTATCTTATGTCTACATGATCATCAGCCAGTAGAATCATCTTGTACTGTAAAATGATGTTATTGCCAGTTGTTTAATTCATTTTTCAAAATTTAACTCAAATTATATCTTATGGTGTAAACTCTTTACTTAGTTCTGGGACGTATATGAAATTGTTTAACAGAAAAAAAAGTTAATAAATATACACCCTAAGCATATTTGTTGTGAACGAGCTGTTTCCTTTGTTTTAAATTGGGTAGTTTCCAAAAGAAGAGCTTGAGACAACTACTTGTGTTTAGGTAGTCTATTTGTTTGGTAATCCCAGAAAGCAGGAATGAGGGATGAAGAGGAGTAAAGGAAGAAGGAAAAGTAGGGTGTATTACTGAGGCAACTGTACTGAACTTAGGCTGGATTCTCCCTGGAACTTTCTGAGCATAAATGATGTTTGTCAGAATGATCTATCTGTGGATTGACGATGACAAACTTCTTTCTTCTGTTGATTGAAAAGTCCCTTGGTACATTAATGTTTTGGTTTCTTCTGCGTATCTGATGAACAAGATTTAGTTTGCTCAAGTTGAGATGCTGTCAGTGTCTGGAAAATCAAAACCCATATTTAACTGTCCACCACAGATTCCACAAGAATTAAGTGCCAAAAGGATGCATGGAGGGATATGATATACATTGTTAATATATTTTGTGAACTTCTGTGATAAACTATCTATGAAAGCACTGTTTATAAAATGTCTAGACGCCAATATTATTGTTCCTATATTTTCAATTTCCAATCAAGCCAGAATATAATTAAACTGAACTCTCTTTAGTTACTTTGTGTTTATATCAAACACTGTGAATACTTTGAGTTCTTACCCTATTTGCAAGCTAACTTCCTTGCCTGCCAGAGTTTCCTAGATATTGGCAGCAGATATGATACACTTGGGTCAAAGATAAAGTACTTTATGACTCACAGTACAGCAGGCAGTATGAGCTGCAGGTTCACATTGGTTCCCTTGTTTTCAGACATCATTGAAAAGATAAACAGCAGCACCAGGGTGTTTGCATTCCGGAGGAAGACTCCAGGGACTGTTCTAAAAGACAAAAGATAATGAATACCTCTTTCTTCCCCATACCTCCCAGGGTAATGTTATCCCTCCTTCAAATTCTGGATTTTTGCTTTCCTTCCACCTCCACAAAATCTGGGGTAGCTATAACTTTATTCCTGCTCCCCAGTGACCTATCCAGACCTTTTGTCTGAAAGAGTCAGATAGAAGAGAGACAAAAGCATATCTGTAAAATATTTCATAAACATTTTAAATTTTAATCCTCTCATCCTCATTCTGAACCAGTTGCAATCTGGGGATTAGACTGGCCTGAGGTCACTGTTATAAGGGAGAGACATAACATGCCTAGGAAGAGAAAGGAATCTTGAAATTTCAAAATAAGTCTATATAATTCCATATAATCTTCACACCCCTTTCATCTGAGATTTCATACTATTTTTAGGCCAAGTTAAGTTGTCAGGGTTTTGTGGTCTCTTAGGTCAGAGACAAATGATTTCTTTCATCGCAGCACACAGCTCCCAGCAAGAACTTATCATATACGCAAATCACTTCCCCCTGCTCCCTCATATCCCAAGGGACCATGTAGGGCAGACATGGGTGCTGCGCACATAGTGAGCTCGTGTCATAGCTGAGCATCCTGAGTTTAGGAAATCACCCATCTCCTAATGCCACAGTTAGCAACAAGCACAACTTGGCCCTAAAGGGAAGTATTATCTTTATTTTTCTGGTTGGACAATAAATCTGCCTTCTGACCTAAAGGGAGAAATTATCTCTGTCCTCCCAAGCTATTTGCTATACAACAATCTTTGAAAAGATAGTACAAAACACAAGGTGCCAATGCCTTTGCTTTATAAAGGTGTGAAAGTGTGAGACCCAGTAGAGAATTGTCTCACAATATTTCATTTATTTTGGTGATAGAATTCTAGCCTTTTCATCAAAAATGACTTTATTATTTCTGATATTATCTATCCCCTCCTGTCAGTTCTTTTAAAATAATGTAGCCTCAGATTAACCTACAAATAAAGTATTAGTTGTGCAAGAAATTGAAGATGGATATTTGACAAATTTACTTTTTGCTCATCTTTTTTTTGTTTGTGTGTCATGTCTTCCCAGAAAGACTTCACTGCTGTGGTAACTAGGAAAATGAGCCTTCTGTATAGTATGAGCAGTAGTGAAAGTATCCCATGTTTGTTTCATGAGGTATATGTAAAAACAATAACAAATTGGAAAATAAATCAAAAGTAATGGGGAAAACTTTTTTAAAAAAAATTGTAGTGATTTTCTTCTATTTTAGATGATGGATAGAAGAAAAAGAATCTCCTGTTTTATTGTACTTAATCCTTTTATTTGGAAATATTTAAGATTTCTCAAACATTGCAAAATTAATATAAAGTTCCTCAGTACTGCTCATTCTGCTTTTCCTAATGATAACATTTTACAAAGCCATAGTAAATTATTAAAACCAGGAAATTTTTATTGTTTCAGTACTCTTAATTGTAACCATTCAGATTCACATGCACCCTTTTTGGTATATAGCTCTTTGGAACTTTATTATATATATAGATTAATTTTGCCATCACCAAAATAAAGATATTGAACAGGTCCATTACCACACACAAAAAAAACCTCATATTTCCCCTTAGAATCATACCTCCCCAAACCCTAACTTCTGGCAACCTCTGATCTGTTCTTTTTCACTGTATTTCGTTACTTCGAGTGCTTAATAAGTATAGTTTTAGTTATAAACATTTTGAAACTGGCTTTTTTTTTTTTTTTCAGTCAGCCTAATGCCCGTGAGATCCATACACATTTTTGCATATGTCAGTGGTACATTCCTTTGTATTGCTGAGTGGTATTCCACCGTGGAGCTGTACCACATGGTATTTATTCCTTCACCTCTAGAAGAACATTTTGATCATTTTTGGTTGGGACTATTACAAACAAAGGTGCTATGAACATCTCTCTATAGGTTTTTGTGTGTGAACATAAATTTTAATTTTTCTAGGATAAATACCTTGGAGTGTGATTGTTGTATCTATGGTAAATTCATGTTTAACTTTATTTAAAAATGACAGACTTTTTGAGTGAGGCTGTGCAGTTTCACCAGCAATATATGAGAGATCTAGTTTGTGCAGACATCCTCTCCAGCACTTGACATTGTCAGTCATATTTACTTCAGCAATTCACATAGGCACATAGTAGAATGTTGTTATAGTTTAAATTTTCATTTCCCAATGGCTAACAATGTTAAACCTTGTGCTTATATTGCCATATATTTTTTAAATTCTTTATTTCTTCTAAAAAAAATAAGAAAAGAAATGGGATACATGTGCAGAAGGTTCAGGTTTGTTACATGGGTATAGTATGGTGGTTTGCTGCACCTGTTGACCTGCCCTCTAAGTTCTCTCCCTTCCCCTCCCACCCCTCAACAGGCCCTGGTGTGTGTTGTTACCCTCTCTGTGTCCATGTGTTCTAAATGTTCAGCTCCCACTTATGAGTGAGAACATGCAGTGTTTGGTTTTCTGTTCCTGTGTTAGTTTGCTGAGGATGATGGCTTCCAGCTTCATCCATGTCCCTGCAAAGGACATGATCTCATTCCTTTTTATTATTGCCATAATTTTAACTAAATTTGTTTTATTCTAGCAAAATGCTGAAATGTTGAACAATACATCTTTTGCCCTACTTCTTGATTTCCTGTCATTTTTGGAGGCTATGTTTAGTTTTGTCATTTTATGAAGAACTTGTGCTTTTTAAGCATGTTAATAGCCCCAAAAAGTGATAAAAAAAAAAGAGGCAACATTTAATTGCTCCAATTGCCTTTCAGTTAATTTTCTCTGCTTTTTAAAAATTACCCTCAGATCTCTCATGTGTCTCATCAACTACAGCCCTGAGCTGGGTGCAGTTGTGTGCACCTGTAGTCCCAGCTCCTCAGGAGGCTAAGGCAGGAAGATTTCTAGAGCCCAGGAATTCGAGTCCAGCTTGGGCAACATAGTGAGACCTCTTCTCAAAAAACAAAACAAAACAAAAAAACAAAAAGAGATAAAAACTTATTAACTACATCCCTGATTTAAATTGCTTTAGTATCAATTAATGAGCATATACTGCCCTAATTAAATTATTTTCCTTCCAATTCTTTCCTCATCTGGTCTAATCAACTGTAAAATTATGTTAGACATTTACAAAAAGTAAATGAAGAAGATCACTCTCAGTTTACTAACATGAGATTGTGTTAAGGTAATGTGTGAGAAATGTGTTGTTTTATGATGGCTAATCTGAATGTGTTACATATTTAGGCACCTTCTATGGAAGAGAGATAACTTGATACATTTTGTCTTTTATTCATTTCCTTTTCTTTCCTTCACTTAGTGAATACTACTAAGCACTAATTTTATTGTAAAGCACTATGAAGAATACCAATACGTAGAACAGTTGTATACTTCTAGAATCTTATGATGAACGTGGAGTGAAAACTGGCTAAAAGAAATAATTTAAAATCAACAGCAACCACTCTGGACTATAAAAACTCTAGATTGATGCTTCCAGCTGAGTTACAGTTCATCAATTTCGGTCTTGATTTTGTTATTGTTGTTATTTTATAATCTATAAATGAGGAGCCTGCACTCAAAATTATCTGTATTCAGTGCTACTTCTAATATTCTCCAAGACTGGAAATCAGAGGAATATTCTTACAGTTTGCAGTCGGAAGGATTCTGACTGTGCAAAGAAGCATAAAGGGAAATGTATATTGAAGCTGCTTAGTAAGAAAAAATAAAAGAGACATAACTTACACCATGGCATTGAATTACCTTTGTATCTACTTAAAAGAGGCTAAGAATAAGTGATATCTTAGTGTCTCAAGATGGACCACAAAGAGAACAAAATTGAATAGACAAGTATCTTGGAGTGAGGTGAGCATAGACTCAGGGGAGACCTGGTTGGTGCCAGTAGCACTGCTTTTTATCACAAGCTTTCTCTGTTTCACTAATTTGTTTATAAAAGAACAAGATTCACCTTTTCTATGCACTTAAAAAATGAGATATGAGGATAAATTGCTAAACGGCATAATTTATATATTTTGCTTTTTATTATATGATTTGAGTTCAGCTGCTCTTGACATCAAATTACACAGTGTTGCACTGAAATTCTGTAATTATTTAAGAGATAAAAGGATTCCCTTGTTTAATAGGAGCAGGGTAAAGAAGTATACATGATAAAAGAGGCTTAATTCAACTGGTTAAAAAGAGAAAAAATATATTAATGTGATTTATGTGATTTCAGTCATTAATGATTATATTCAAACTGCAATCCTTCCTATATTCCATGAGAAAATCTGATTTCCAGTATTTCAAACACTTAACAGAACTAGCCATAAATAAATATATTAAAAAACCTATTAATAGATAAAGTGATTGATTAGTTATGAAAACTGGTGTATTTGTAGATATGCTAAACAAGCAAAATAAATGCACATATTAGAACAACATTTTTGTGCAGACTTCAATAACTATTATGTTTGCTAAACTCTGTCTAACCAATCACAATCACAAATTACATCAATGAGGTTTTTAAAGGTAAAGTAGCTTAATGATTTTTAATTCATTCTTAAGTTCATGGAAAAAGTTCCTACATAAGCTTTCACCTGTGTTCTTTTCTCAGCAGTGTTAAACAAGTGATAACCAGACTGTCTATTGAATAGCAAACTTTTTTATAGCACAATTTTTGTGTAATTAATGATGGGAATATGTACAAAGAAGATTTGTCAGCTCCCTGTTGACTAAGATCCTATCCATGATAGTTTATTACTATTTGAATGAATTGAACTGTAGGAAAATCTACTTTTACATGTTTGTGTATGTCATTTAAATTTTGTATATTGTACAAAACAATATAAAAATGATAGATGGGCCTTGGTTCTATTTCTGACTCTGCAGACAGTATGCATGTGACTTTGGTTCTTCTTTCTGCCACCTGTTTTGTTTTCTCAACCCTGAAGAAGAAAGCAAGACTGTTCTTCTCCAAAGTGCCTTTTAGATTAAATATTCATGTTTTCTATATATACTATGTAAATATTACAATTTGGAAAATACATATATATGTATATGAAGTAATAATGAAACATTATTTTATCATCCAGAAAAAAACTGTTAATATGTTGTTAATATCTATCACATGGATTTACATGCAAGCATTTATAAAATCACATAAACTTTAATATTCCTCTGTTTTATAAAACTTGAGAGCAAATGAAAATTGGTAACCTGTTACACATACTTTTTTAATCCATATTTTTCGTAAATTTAAAAGCAAATGATAGGTGACAAAATATCTTCATTTTTTAATAGGTATATAATACAATAATCTATCCAATGAAGTTTGATAATAAAACTATCTTTCCATTTGTTAGATATCTCTGAAGGGTAGAAATTGGGATCTAGAACAAGAGTCCTCTGGGCTAAAGAAATGGTGTTCTGCTGAGTATTCTTGAAATTTTTTACCACACCAAAATGATAACTAATGTTGGGATTTTTCTAGCAAACATTAATTCATTGTGACTCTGCTTTAAGATTTTGCCACTACTTTACCTTGTTTCCAGACTTGACTTTTTAAACAGAAAATAAAAATTACCCTCAAAATTCAAATTCCTACATTGTACATATGCCAGTGGGTTTCCTATGCTCATTCTTGCTTTTATATTTATCAATGAGAAAACTCTCTCTCAGAATGTAACATGCCATTTCTACACTCCTCCTATTTCCTGCTCAGAGTTGAAGTTTGTGAATTGTTTTTTTTTTTTTTTTTTTTTTTTTTGAGACAGCTCTGCCACCTAGAATGATCTCAGCTCACTGCAACCTCCACCTCTCAGGTTCAAGCAATTCTCCTGCCTCAGCCTCTCGAGTAGCTGGGATTACAGTCACCCGCTACCATGCCTAAGTTTTTGAACTTTTTGTAGAGATGAGTTTTCACCATGTTGGCCAGGCTGGTCTTGAAGTCCTGATTTCAGGTGATCCACCTGTTTTGGCCTCCCTAAGTGTTGAGATTACAGGCAAGAGCTGCCGCGCCTGGTCAGTGAATTGATTTGGGAGGGAATGTATTGACAGAAGAGGGAGGACTGACTTGAGAGGGATCAGCACACTAAGGGCTTCAAAATCCAGCTCCTATACCTTGAAGAGCCTACTTCTTGGTTTCCTATTGACATAGACCCTGGATTATTGAGCCAGGAGGCAGTTAGGTAGAGAGAGACAAAATGTGTTTACCCTTTTTCTATGGTTAGTGCTTTTGTTTTAGTTCTGGTCAGATATATAGGTTAGTCCACAGTGTTTCTCACTACAGTTTTATCAGCTATGGCAATTTTAAGTTTTTCTTGGATTCTAGAAAGTAGTTGAGTGTTTGAGTGTCTGATGGTGATGGAGTTGGAGTCTTTTTATGTTCCTGTAGGAATTATGGAAGAAAGGAGAAAGTCAAGGAACATTATCCTGACACCATCTTAAGGTTTGACATCAACTTTTAATTACTTTACACAAAGTGATTTTGCAAAAATAACTTCAGCTACACATAAAATGAATATTTATTTAATATTAAATCAAACTATTTGTTAGCTTTGGAAATACTAGTAAATGTAATTTTAAAAATTGTATCACATATTGTTAACTTAATAAAAATTATAAGACTTCAGTAAAATTCTGCTAGCAATGTAGCATACAATTTTAATACATAAGCGGTAACACAGTAATAAATTTGTTTTTACGACTGCAAAATCCAATTTTTCCTTAGACTTTCAGAAAATGCGAGTTCTTAATGTATAAAAAATCAAAAGTATAGAAGGATATGTGTTTTGGTTGATAGGTGCAGCAAACCACCATGGCACATATATACCTATGTAACAAACCTGCATGTTCTACACATGTATCCTGGAACTTAAAGTAAAATGAAAAATAATAAAAAGAAAAAATATAAATGGGAATTAGAAGTATACCCCTTTGTTCAGCCCCTTTCCAGAAAAAATAATATGTTTCATGTACTTACCAATAAGGCTATTTTGATTATCACATAAGAAAATATAAGTATGCAAAATCATATATAAATATAAAGTACTATTATCATGTGAATTATTTAAAAAGGGTAAACTTCCAGTAAAAATTAAAACTTTTTAAACAGTAAATTTATTTTTATTACTAATGTATATATTTTCCAAATAAGGTTGTTAAGTAAGATATTTGTTTCTCAGAGAGTTAGGGGGAAAAATGTTGTTTTTAATTAGAGGCCAAAAACTGTGTTTCTACTCTAACAAGTTGTCCGATTATATTATTTCCTGTATGTCTAAAAATCTGGCAATGAATTTCATTTTCCTATGAATTTTTATACTCCTTAGTAATACTCTGTAAACTACTTTTGTTTTATTTTTACTGCTACTGGCAAAGTAATAAGCAGACCATTTATTATAATAGGATAGTAATATTATTTAATTCTGGGAGCCCTAGAAAATATTTTTCACTGGCTATACTGAACGCTTTTCCTGATTATTAAGAGGAGAAAACAGAAAACTAGAAACCAGTAAGAAGGTAACTAAAATAACACAAGAAAGATGTATGCAATACTGAACTAAAGCAGTAGCTCTAGGGACAAAGGGAATGAATTTTTAGAGACATGTAGAAGTTGTAACAGATAACAATTAGTGAAAATTCAGAATTAGAGGATGATTCTGGAGTGGATTTCCAGATAATAATGAGGAGTAGAACTTCATTGTTGAACATCCAAATGCATAAATGAAAAAAAAAATCTAGAAAACATTCTGATAAAATAAGCTTTTAAAGGTATATAATAATCAGTACAGCCATTATTCTCCCTAAAGAGTATTCTCAAATGTCTTTAATTTCTGATTGCTTGAAAAGAGAACTGAAGAGAAATTAGCCCATGGAGAGATGAAAAATTTGAAGCTGTGACATCGTGATTTCTTCTCTAAGGGAAAATTTAATAAACTGCATTTTATTTTTTTAGGATAGACTCAATAATTACAGGGAGAAATTGTGAAAACTATTGGAAGAGTAAAATAAGAATAAAGGATTTAATAGAAAGTAATATTTAAAAGTGTGTTCCAGCTTCAGTGTTACATAAACATTTACCAATTTCAAAAGATGATTTCTGGTTCAAAATTCAAGATGTGAGATGTTTATTGTTGACTCGCATGAGAAGTTCTATGGTGTCAGTAACAGAGTTACAAACACATTCAACTTTATTCTTTAAACTATAGTTTTTTCAGTCCTATTAGCTTGCAATCTATTGAACTGAACAAGTGAACAAAAGAGAAAATAAATAACACTATCAGTTTATATGCCCAAGGCATCTCATATCTAACATAGCAGACCTCTCTCCTCATTTCCATTCTGGCTTGTCTCTGCAACGTAATTGTATTTATTTCTACCTTTTCTGTTTTGCTATTCTCAGAGAGGAAGACTGATGGGACCAGCAAGTAACAGTAGTTAATCGTTAAAATGAGTGGCAGATATCCTCCTTTCCTTGATTACACTCTTCCACCCTAAAGAAGCTTCCAGTACTTTTTACTTCCTTCTTGCTTCCCATCGTATTTTCCCTATATATCTACATAGGAATCCTTATTTCTTCTGTTTCCCAATTAGTCTCAAATCCTGGGATTAAGACAATCCAAACAGCATCTTGAAGACATTTCCTAACTCCCACATGCTCAAGATTGTACTCATTTAACGAAAATGTACAGGGTAGTTTACTGCACTATGTGAGAAATAGATATGTAAAACTATATATATATACACATGCCTTCTAAAAATTTACATCCTGGTAGGAAATAAATATACAAAGAAATCACTGAAATGTCTGGTAGTATAAGTTAAATGGAAGAAATCTGCAAATTTAACTAAGTGTAGATCTTTTGCCACCATTTAAATTGTAGTCAGCTTCATGATAGTATTTAAGGTGGTTTTTAAAGAATGGGTAAGATTTCATATCACCATCTTTTGTAGATCAAAAATCTTAAAAGATTTGGGTAAAAATTAGAAAAAGTACTATGTAAGAGTAAACAAAGTGTACCTTCACTTCCTGAGTTTTAGATTCTACAAAGAAACCATTAACATGACAAGGACAATACTAAAAATAATAAAATTTTGGAAAGTGTAGGTGTTGATATTAGTATACAAAAGACATGTAAAAATGTACTTTCCCCATACACAACAAAGAATTTAACCACTTCATTCATTAAAGATAATGTGATAATAAAAGATTTGAGAAGGAAACTATTGAAATAGTAACAACTATTGCTATTATATAATCATATATGTTATTATTATATGTAAGAGCATATATCATTGTTTAGCAAAGAAGTTGATAAAACCTCAGCCTGGCTCATCTGCAAAATCCCTGGTGCTTATATTTCCTCTCTGAGCCGGGGTGCATACATTCTCATGGACAGTTATTGGGAACCTAGCAAGATGTCTTTCATTCTGTTCCTGTTTTCTATTTACTGGCCATGTTTACATTGCTCACCCAGAATATTTGTCATTTGTTAGGGAAGAAGGTGGAGTTGTTCATCTGGAATAATTTATTCCTTCTAAAAATTTACATCCTGGTAGGAAACAAATATACAAAGAGATCACTGAAATGCCTGGTAGTATACGTTAAATGGAAGAAATCTACAAATTTAATGTATACAAATGTATACAAATGTATTTTTTTTCTATTTCCAGATATATTACTTATTAACTCTTCTCAAAACTTCACAGTTACTTCAGTTTAGAGAAAATAAAAGAGCAAGAATTTTGGAAACCTAGTTATTGTTCTGAAATACTGTGCAAAGTGTTTTACAAACATTTTCACTATAGTTCTGTGAGTTACCTATTATTATTTGTACTCTAAAGACAAGGAAACCTGAATCTCAAATAGTTTGCGTGGTTAGTAAATGGTGTGTCTATTTGATTAACTCAGGTTTCTCCTCCTATACTATGCTGCTGCTTAAAAGAAATTAGAAGAAATAATTTACGGAAGTGAGCAAATGGCTTCATTATGACCTAATTAGATCCTTTCTTACATGTTATACATTCAGACAGATCAACATTTATTCTTATATTTCTCCAATGCAGAATTATAAACTGAAACAGCAATATATTAAATATTATTAAATATTAAATTATTTTTCTTATATTTGTGTCAGTATTAAAGTGACATCTTGTCATAGGTCTAAGCTTCCCTAAACTTAGCCAAAATGATTTTTCTCCATGTTTAGTTTGTCTTAATGCTTGTTTGAGCAAGAACACTATCTGGATTTTGTCCTGATGGCAGAAGTTAGAAATGGAAAAAACTTAGTTGTCCACAGAAATGCTGAGTCTAGACATCAAACTTGGTTGTATAACCAGGAAAAGGATAAAAAAGATATTGATCTAATACTAGCTCGAGACTGGGATCCCCAGGATATATGGCAGGACTATAGTTTGTTGTTATTGAGTGATCAAGTCACAGAACTGAAAAAGAACAAAATTGTGTCACCTGGGTGATGTACAGCTCCAAAAAAGTAAAGAAAATAAAAGAAGCAATTGTGTCTTAGCCATGTTCATAAGTTATGAATAGGACATTTAAATAGAATAGTACATTATAGATGTAGTATCAGCTGATGTTTCAATAGTATGATACAGGTGGTTAAAAATGTGATATTGATGAATATAATGTTGTATTCCTACATTCATTAGGAAGTCCTGCTTTCTCGGGTATTAAATATGCATGCATGGCTTTTTTTGGCCAGTGAAATACGAGAGGTAGTAACCTGTACCACTTCTAAGTAGAGGATTCTAGAGCCAGTGTATGATTTACTGCATTCCTTTTTCCTATCTAAATGATTATGAAAGCATGCATTGAAATAGAACATCCATCTCCATAAGACACTAAATTACTACACTGAGATCTTCTGGTCCTCCACATAGCGTTGGCTAGAAATAAACCATTATTTTAAGGCAGTGATAATTTGAAGTTCTTTGTTACTGCAACATAAATCTGCCTATTCTGTCTGATATGCATATTGTAAATTCCTTGATAGCGTGAATTGTACTTTACCACTATATCTCTACTGCTAAAGTGGTACCTAAATATCAAATCTGTGAATGACTTAATGACTGATGACATATAAATATTTGTTACCCTCTTTGATTATAAAGGTGAAAATAACATGACAAAACACACACACACACACACACACACACACACACAGAGCATGACAATATGAAGGCCATCTGGAAATGAAGAGAAGTTATTTACATAATGTGTGGACCAGAAATAAGTGTATTTCACTGTAGGAAGGCAAAGGTTAACACTAATTGAGCTAAGGAGCAGGAAGAAGAGCCTTGAGACTTCCATTAGTGAAGTCACTTGAGGCTTTTGGCAATCACAAGACTAGCAACAGGGATTTCGGAGGTGAAATAATTCATTCCTTTTTTTTTCACATGAAAAAATGCTGCATTAGGAATTCAGTTGTACTTCGTGTGATTCAAGCTGTGTAACTTTCTCATAGCAAAGAAATATGAATTGGACTTATAAATTGCTGTGTACTTTCTCCAATCCAAAAATCCAGACAATTCTTACATGTATAGATGGACAAAGTTGATTAATGACCAAATAGAGTGAAGGGAAACACTTTGAGTAGTAGAAATAGAAATGGGAAAAAGAAGCAAAATATAGAGAAAGTTTTGTGATCTGAGGAAATACAGCAGAAAACTGATCAGATTTTTTTTTTCTGCTAAAATATAGTTATTCTCTCAACAAATACTAAGCCAGCAGATCAAAACAAACAATGTATCTTTGAACTTACTAGTAAACTTTGATACTGGTTAGCAGCACTGACAAATGTGTCTGTAATTCGACAATTCATTGTTTTGTTTGTTCTCATCCACCTATTGGTGTCATTGTCTGTGTCCCTTAGGAAAACAGTTCAGTTGATCCTTAAGCTCCTGCCTGATGTCTGTTCAGTGGAACTGGGTGACATGGCCCACTTCATAATCACCGCTGCTCCTCCCTCGCACCCTTACAACCTCACACTCATCCAGTCCTCAAGTTCCTGGTGCCCATGCTATTCTTTGCAAGCATCTTCCAACTATTCAAAAAACCTCTCTAAATAGATTTCTGAGAGACACTAGTCTACCAATTTATTTCAATTGGCCTCCAGGGATTTATTTGCAGAAGGAAAGGAGAAATTTGTTTTGGAGAATCTTGTCTATACATAGCACAGATAGTACTTTGTTTGACAGACTGCTTTTAAATCCCAACTCTTTTTTTTTTTTTTTTTTTTTTAATGGTCACTTGCCTTTGTTCTTTCCTGAAGGTTGCAGGCCTGCTGCAAACCTGTTCTTTCCTGAAGTATAGAATTCTCATCATATTGTAACTAATTCTGAATTGTCTTGGGAAGCAAAGACTGAAGCCGATGCAGTGTCTCAGGCCTCCTTCTTCCTTGGTAGTTTGGGCAACATCGAGACTAGTCCCTTGGGCAGGGGTTTGCCATGTTCAAGGAGGACATAAGCAATCTCAAGTGGATCAAGGTAGTGCTATAAAGGAGTTGTAGAATAGAAATACAAGAGAAAGCTGTTTATGCTATAAGATTGTCCCTTATACTCTACCACCTTCTCTCATTTGAAATAAAAGAAAACCATTGAGAAGATTAAGTTCTGCTTTATGCAGGTGGGTGCAAAGGTTATTAGGCTAGTAAAATGTTAATTACGACTATTCACATAGTCTTCTTAATGTCAACTGGCTACCAGAGTCTAGAGAAATTTAGGTCTCATAGGTAATGGTGGTTTCTCAGGCCATATGGTCAGAGAAAGGAAGACTGGTAGTATGAATACCATAGCCTAACAATAGTAAAACAAAACACCACCACCACCAGAAAAACAAAACAAAACAAAAAACCTTGTTATTCTGAGACCTAGCAACAAAAAGTGCTGTGTTCCAAGCAAGTTACATTTCTCTTGAAAATCCTTTCCACTTCTCAGGAATTCCTCACTTTTTTTTGAGACAGTGTCTCTCTCTGTTCCCCAGGCTGGAGTGCAATGGTGCGATCTCAGCTCACTGCAACTTCTGCCTCCCAGGTTTAAGTGATCTTCCTGCCTCAGTCTCCCGAGTAGCTGGGAGTACAGGCATGTGCCACCACCATGCCCAGCTAACTTTTTTGTATTTTTAGTAGAGATGGGGTTTCACTATGTTGGCCAGTCTGGTCTTAAACTCTCAACCTCAAGTGATCTGCCTGCCTCGGCTGCCCAAAGTGCTGGAATTACAGGCGTGAGCCACCATACCCAGCCTCCTTGTATTATTTCTTTAAGAGTCAGTCTACTTTTCTTCTCTACTTTGGAACTTATGTAGAGTCATTTCTAATATTGTTCCACTGATAACGTTCATCACTTGAATCTAAGACAATGGTATTTCATGCACAGGGACACTTTTCCTCCGGTTGGCATTATAGATACTTCTTTATCGTCATGAATACCACACTTGCCTTTCAGTTCAATACTGGGAGCCCAGTGGATTACCATCATGCTGGCAATGCCAGCCCCAGAACAGAGGAAACAGTATAAGTTTTCTCCAAGTGGTTTCTCCTAAGGCAAGGCTGCTTTCCACCAACAAATTGTCTTTCCTCCTATAGATTAATACCCCAGGATTCTTGGGAGGTACAGCTGCATAAATTGATGATTGCCTATCTACACGCTATTTTGGATTTTCAAAGTGACAAGTTTAGGAACCTCAGGCATAAGGATCAGTATGTATCTGAATTAGATTGACCTCCTTGGACACCAGATTATATCTTAGTACATGGAGAGGTATTACTCTGGAGTGTATCTCTGAAACTGCAAGGTCCAATTCACAACTGTTACTAGAACTGAAACTATTCCTGAGTAGATATTGCCAAGAAAGCAACCACAGTCATGCATGCTTAATGACAGGGATACATTCTAAGAAATGCGTCATTAATTGAGTTTGTCCTTCTGTGAGCATCATAGAGTGCACTTACACTAACTTAGTGGTGTAGCCATTTCCATACCTAGACTATATGACATAACTTATTGCTTTTAGGATATAAACTTGCACAGCATGTTACTGTATTGAGTGCTGTAGACAGTTATAACACAATGAGAAGCATTTGTGTATCTAAACGTAGAAAAGGTAAAAGAAAAGGAAAAATATGGTATTACAAACTTATGGGACCACTGTTGTATATGCAGTTTATCATTGGCTAAAATGTTATTATGTGGTGTGTGACTGTACTTCAAAATATTATCTCCATAGGATCATTTGACATTATTTGGCATAGCAAGGCAAATGCCTCTTCTAATAGCAGGCTATAAAAACGTGCCTCAAATCGAAATCTCAATAAAATGTACTTGCAACTATGGATAGACACAAAATTGATTTTTTTTAAAGTAAATGGAAAATACTGGGTTACAAATTCCCCAAGTCATGCTGAAATTAGCAGGAGTGCCTGACATTAAGTTCCTGAGATTTTTTTTATTTTTTAAAAAATGCTGTTTGTTAATACGTATTTTACTTTTGAATAATTTTAATATATAAAACTGTGAACATGAATATAAACAAATTTTGTAACACAAGGTTTCCTACCACTCTATGGTTGGAGTATAAAGAATAAGAAAATAATTTTTATCCCTCTAAAATCAGCTCTTGTATCAGGGCCCTCATAGGAACCTCATGTGGTTTAAGAATTCAATAGAGACTGCTTTCAAAGGTATGAGGGAATTTAAAGGAACCAGTAAAGGATGTTGAGGTACTGAAGATCCTAGAAACCACAGGAAGCCCTTGCCACTCCTAAGCCTAAAGGGCAAGAGGAGAAAATTTCTCTACCAGAGCCCAGTGAGACATGGAGCAACCGAAAAAGTGCTGTAATCCTAGGGGAATGAAGCATGCACTAGAAAATATGACCCAGAGCAGAAAAGGAGGGGAGAATAAAAACCTCAGTCTCTTTCTTTCAGTCCTCTGATCACTCTTGATCTTCACTAGCTGAATTTAACCAGAAGCTAGTAGGAGGATGCTCAGGTATGTAATCCACAGGGATCAGCTTCCTGGGGCAAAGAACAGAACAGAACAAAGGATCTTTCTTGTAACAATGGTGGTGGTGGTGGGAATAGAGGCTGGAAAATAGGGACAAACCAGCACAGCTCTTCTTTTTACTTGTTATTGTTTTCATCTTCAAGTGGATCATAGTAATCCCAGTCCTCTTAAAGTAAAAAATAGCAGGAAAATGGAGAGGAACAGCTATCATAGTTGATGGGAAAAGAATCTTCTATGCTTTAATATCATATTGCTGCCAAGAGAATGGAGGACAAAAATGGCCTGAAATCAAACACATGTACATGTTATATGTATAGACAACCCTATATGTGTGTGTTTATATTCTCTTATCTATAGTTATCACTTATCCTTTAATAAAACAGGAATATTCTACATGTTCCTAATAACTCCCTTAATACATTTGTGAAGTAAGAAATAGAGAATCTCATTTATAGCTTGCAACATTTTAACATTTTTGTGGAGAACTGAAAAATTGCCACTTAATCTTTATAAATAGAGCACACGACCTGGTAATATAGGTTTGTATTAAAAACTGTTTTCCACTAATTATTTCAATATAATGTGCTTCACTGTATTTAAGAAAACAGATTTCCCTCCAAACATATTAGAAAGAAATGTGAAATAATGTGAATGTAAATAAAATCTTTAAATACTACCAAGGAAGGAGAGTGAACCAGGCATGGGAGGAAACATGAAGACTAATAGGTGCTAAGAGTAAACTAAGAAGATGA
Organism: Theropithecus gelada; assembly: GCF_003255815.1. NCBI lineage: Eukaryota > Metazoa > Chordata > Mammalia > Primates > Cercopithecidae > Theropithecus > Theropithecus gelada. The sequence goes on along the minus strand of NC_037680.1, from coordinate 20,248,208 downwards.
AATAACGTGGCTTATGCCTGTAATCCCAGCACTTTGGGAGCTGAGATGGGCAGATCACTTGAGGTCAGGAGTTCAAGACCAGCCTGGCCAACATGCTGAAATCCTGTCTCTACTAAAAATACAAAAATTAGCCGGGCATGCTGGCATATGGCTGTAAGCCCAGCTACTCGGGAGGCTGAGGCAGGAGAATTGCTTGAACCTAGGAGGTGGAGGTTGCGGTGAGCTGAGATTGTACCATTATACTCCAGCCTGGGCAAAACAGTGAGACTCCATCTCAAAAAAAAAAAAAAGAAAAAGAAAAAAAAAGAAAAAGGTGAAATAACACTAAAACCTTGTAGAAGACATATTTTAAATATCATAGAACCTAAAAACCAGTTCTGGCTGGGTGCGACACGGTGGCTCATTCCTGTAATCCCAGCACTTTGAGAGGCCGAGATGGGTGGATCACCTGAGGTCAGGAGTTTGAGACCAGCCTGACCGACACGATGAAACCCCATCTCTGTTAAAAATACAAAATTAGCTGGGTGTGGTGGTACGCACCTATAATCCCAGCTACTTGGGAGGCCGAGGCAGGAGAATCACTTGAACCAGGGAGGCAGAGGTTGCATTGAGTTGAGATTGCACCATTGTACTCCAGCCTGTGCAACAAGAGCAAAAAAAAAAAAAAAAAAAGTAGTTTAATTAAAAAATAAAATTTTGAAAAGGAAAAACAGTATTTTATGACAGGTATGCTAGCACACCAACACTGTTATGTTAAGTTGCATTTACTCCATAGAACTTTAAGTGCTTTAAAAAGTAGTTTATTACAATAGTATACGCAATGTAATCTAAATATATGAATGAAATATAAGAATATCATTTCTGTGATAAACTTTTTAGAGAAGTGTACAGTATACACTTTTATATAGTGTAATTCAAGTTCTGTGATATAATTTCTTAGCTCTAAGATCAAGGTAGGCTAAATTTACAAATGATATATTTTCAAAGTTATTAAATATTATTTGCTTATAATTATAAGTAATTTTAATTATAATTTTAATAGCAAAACTTTTTAGTCTAAACTAATAGAGATTAACAGGCATTATTAACATTCATTAGTTTATGCAAATCTAATATTGTCCACATTAAAACAGTCACAGTAAAATTCTGAAAGTAAAAAAAGTTTCTTAAATTTTTAACAGTTAAAGAAATTACTTACATAGTATAAGTTAGAAAAGAGCTTGGATTCTCTTTCGAGATAGAGCCAATTTGTCTGTTTGCTCAGCACTCGATGATTTTGGAGATATTAGTCAACAAAAAGAGTACTAATAGCTTTTGAAAACATTAGCCTGAGAACCATTTTCCATTTAGTCTGTAGTTAGTTAATCGAGTGCATGTTCATTTATCCATACAAGCTATAAAATCCTACAATGAAGATGTAATTATAATTAACATTACTGACCAGTTAAAAGGCATAAACAGTAGTATGCCCATCAGTATGCACTCCCTATTTGCTGACATTTCCAGTTATGCCAGATGGTGACTTTAATGATGGTGCCTTGTGGTGCTTCTAATAATTTTTGTGCCTGATGGTACTTTTATAGGGCCTGTTGCATCATAGAAAGCTGAAGGGTGACTTAATAATGATCTTCTAGCATCTGAAGGGTCATGAAGTATATGGTTATAAAGTAACCAGCTGTTACTCATTCAAATGAGAAGCAATAGATTTTAACTGTAACTAGAGAGATTTAACTTAGATATAAAGTAGAATTCCTAATAATAAAAGGTATTGAATGAAAGGAACAGTGAGATATGCTAAAATTTTTCTTGAGGATAGAAAGTGCTCATCTGCATGAAATGATCAAGTTTACTCTTATTTTGTGGATATGTCAGTTTCATTTCACATCTATGAGTTATATTTTTCATATTTCAACACTAACTTGGTTCAAATTCTGGCTATAACTTATTGGTTATGTGATGTAGGGTAAGTTAGTTACTTAAATACATTGCATCTTGATTTACTTATCTGTAAAATGGAAATGAAATCTTTCATCTAAATATCTAGGGACAAGTCTAAAATACTATTAACTCCAAGGTAAGGTTGAGTTTCTTTCTTTCTTTCTCCTCCATAAAAATGAGACTAGAGAGGTCAAACATTACCTTTTAGCTGGATCTGAATATCTTACTTCGGAGTGTCAGAATCATGAAGACCTGTGTGATAGCAGAGAGCAATATAAAACCCTCAGTCTCTTCTTCAGAGGTTTATATCCTACCCAATTACTCACTAGGGATGCTTTTCCCTCATGGCATTAAATAAGTGCAATCTGAAAGAAAGAGAAGGCAAAAGACCTGGTTCTGTTTAGACTCCTGCAATTACTCACTATGTAACCCCAAACCAAGTCATTTAACTTCTGAGTTTTATTTTTATCTCCTGAAAAAAAACCAATTAGGAAAGCTCTTTACAGATAAATTCTGATGTCACCTTTGTCATGGAGAAATGAGACAATGTGGGAAGATTGGGGGAGATAGAGCTCAAGAGGTTGAGAGTTGAATTTTCTGCTCTAGTGGTTTATTTGACCTTGTGTATCAAGTGAGAAAAGGCAGTTCTGATGAATGAGAAGGGAATGGGATGGCACCAAACCTCAGGACACTTGCTTAGAAACTGTTTGAAAAATAGCATGTTCCAGACACTACTCAAGATACTAGGAATTTATCAGTATACAACTCCAATAACATCTCTGTCTTCATGGGGTATTAAGACAAAAAGCCAATAAATAATTAACAAGATTATTTCAGAGAATGAGGTACTAAGCAAAGAAAAATCAAACAGGGTAGGGGATAATAAGATTACACCTACAGGGAGGAAGTAAATCTATGGTCCAAGGAGGCTTCTTTAAAGTCATGACACTTAATGCTATCCCTATATAAACAAGACTAACTCAGTCATGCAAAGATACAGAGAAAAGTCCCGGTTAAGGGCTAAAGAATCAGACAGTCGCCGCGTGCGGTGGCTCACGCCTGTAATCCCAACACTTTGGCAGGCCCAGGCGGGCGGATCACTACGTCAGGAGATTGAGACCACCCTGGCTAACACGGTGAATCCCCGTCTCTACTAAAAATACAAAAAAATTAGCCGGGCGTGGTAGTGGGTGCCTGTAATCCCAGTTACTCCAGAGGCTGAGGCAGGAGAATCGCTTGAACCCGAAAGGCGGAGGTTGCAGTGAGCCGAGATCCCACCATTGAACTCCAGCCTGGGCGACAACCGAGCAAGACTCCGTCTCAAAAAAAAAAAAAAAAAAAAAAATTCAGACAATTTATCAATCTGATTTGTCAATCTGTTGCCAGTTCACTCGTTCAAACTTGGGGAGCTTCGCGGTGCAACACTGATGAACGTATTGATTAGTTCTGTTCTTGGCTTTATCAGTCACTAATCTCTCTCTGCTCATCAATTTCTTTATAAGTAAAATGTAGGAGGAGAAGCCAGAATGTTATGAACACACTCCTGTTGTGATTATTTTCACTTCTTCACTTCTAAATGCTATGATTAATCCCTGTCTTAACTATTTCGCAAGGTAGATTTGAAGATGAGATAGTAGATGTGAGAACAGGTTCATTGAAGCCTCAACTCACTGGAATATTAATATAAAATAACTGTATTTTTTCTGATCACTACTTTCAATCATGTTCTATTGTCGTCTACTTTCTCTATATCTTAACAACATCCTAGGCAGATACCATAATTTTCTGGTATTGGTACTATAAAATGTAAAGAGCAGTTGTTAAAGGTGGTAATATCAATGAGTTATTTATGCTGAAGCTTAGGGAAGAAAGCACCTTTCACAACGGTAGCAACCCGGAAGTTTTTGTCTATAAGTGGCTATAGGGGCTCAAGAACTAAAACTGAAGCCGATGTTGCAAACAAGTTAGAAATTGAACTGCTAGAATAAGCCCAGTCATTAGTGTTTTGTCTAAGAGTCTAGAACAGCTGTCAACATGGCAACCTCTTCTCAACATTCAGAGGCCTGTAATGAGACAGCATCTACTGAGAAGGTGTCAAGGTTCTTTCACGTCTCAAATGTGGAAATCAGGACATGGCAGTTAAAGGAGTTTGGAAGATAATTAGGGTATTTTAAAGAATAGATTTTTTTTTTTGTTATAATATACCAGATTGTTGATGCCTTATAAACAATGCCTTAGGAGAATCCATAACTGTAGGTGTTTCTACTACATTTTAGAAACAAAAAAACAAAAAAACAAAAAACAAACAAACAAAAAAAACTATCATTTTATATTGCGGCCCACAATATAACATTTATTAGCCTTTTTGTTGGTATATTCTTACATTGAAACAGGTATCTAACCAATGCACAAAATAGTGAATTATTGCATTACTGAAAGATAAAGTGGTTTAAATTATATATTTTTTCACATACAGATGGCCATTTTCTTCTTCTCATTAGTAAAAGACTAAATGATTTTTTTAAAATTTCTGTCTAATATTAGAAATATAAGATGTCAAGTTTTTTGAGACAGTTTGAGAAAATAGTCTTTTGAAAACTCATTTCCATATTATAATTTTTAAAAGTTTTCTATAAAAAAGACTAATGCAAAATCATTTTTAAATATTTTTGTTAAAAAACAAAATTGTTTTTCAGTAGTTCTGTTTTCCTAAAATTTACAGGGATATTTTTATATTTACTAAAATATTATAGGTCCATGTCAGAAAGAAAATGGTTCACTTTTCCAGTTTCTCCTTGGGCTTTGATTCCAATATTAAGGCATAGATAAGTCCAAATAAATGTCCCTTGAGATGTTTGACTCAGTGTCATTAACTTGATGTTTTGTTCCATTTATCCTCTATTATATACATAGTGCAACAAGCTTGAGGTGATGATTAATACACAAAGATCTTGTTTTAGGTTCAGCAAAACTAGACTGATAAGACAGAGTTAACTTCTTTCTGGAGGCTTTGTGAAGTCCCTAGTATTATTATTTTCATCTTTATAAAGCTAAAAATATTTTTATCACTCTTGTTAGTTTCTGATTTCTAAGGCTAGAAATTAAGAACACCAACCAGTCTTCCTCCACTAGGTTTTGCTTGCTGTTCTGAGTCCTGAAAAAAATAGTTCTTGTTGTGCTGGATCTTGTATCAACAGTCTTCTTTATGATAGTCATCTGCCTTTGAACTAAAGGAGTCCTGGCTCGATCTTTCATTGCATCTGACTGATGTCTACACGTGGTGACAAACTCAATGTAAACCAAGAACCCCATATCCATCAGAGTGTGTGTTCTCTCTAGTGGAAGTGGTCTAGAGCACCTTACACAGTATAGTACCAAGGCTATCATTCTTTCCATGTTTCTCCAAAAGTCTCAGTTTTTTTATCTAAAACTTACAGTGTGGGTTTTTAGGCAAGTATGAGGAAAAGGAAAGACTACTTGATAATAAAATATATGGCTATGCTGAAATTATTATAGTAAATAATTAGAATTGAGGATAGTGAATTTTTAATTGGAATGTAATATATAACTATGTTATAAATAATTTGTCACTGATTATACAGATGATTAAGAACATATGTGTTGTAAGGGCATTGCCAAATATCTAGAGACTACCATCCCATCCAGAAAAGTATGTTATCATTCAATTTGGAGCTTTACAGAAGCAGCAAATGTGTTTCATTGACAAAAATGTGTAAATAAAAACTATTCTTGGTGACTCTTTCATTTTCTCTCTTTACATGTTTTAATGTCCTTAGAAATTGTCTTATAAGCCAAGATTACTTCCTAATTAGCTAAATTTAATATTCATACAAGGTCCATAAGTTTATTAAGGATGTAGTCATTAGATTTAAGTTGGCATACAGAGTTACACAATCATTGTTGATAAAAATTTGGCAAAAGGAAAGATTTAAAAATTTACCTATCTTGTCAGTAAAGTGAGTCCAAAGTTTTGTAGCATTAGCTGAAGTTCAAATGAATAAACCCTTTAAAAAGAAGTAAGCTATCATAATTCCATTTGGTTAAACCTGTGTTTGCATTCTTGGTATCTTAAATATATTATGGAAACAATTCATTTAACACATAAAGCCATTTTAAGAAAATCAAAATAAATGCTTCATAAAAATGAATAATTTTATATAGACAAAATATACTTGTGTAATATTTCAGTCTTCTCTAAGTTCAAGAAAAAAAAAAAAAGATGACGTTGTGACATTGCTTTAAAAACTATTAATCCAATCTGATTTGTCCAAAGATTAACCATAACAAAGTTTACTATACAAATCGAGGTTCTCATAAATCTTCTATATTCAACCAAATAACAAATGTTTCAGATATTTTAATTAATGCATTTTTACAATTATATTTTACTAACTTAGTGCCCATTTCTATTTCTTAATTTCTTATCTAGCAATTAGTCATTGCCCACACAGCTAAATTGGAAGTTACTGTGAGAGGGACCGATAACTCTCCACCCTCTACCTCAAAGGGTCAGCACAGTTAAACATTAAAAATACAATTTATTCATCCGGAGGAAATCTTTGAATCCTGTATTAAATTTATATAAGTGCTTATTTATAATTATGTATATTATATATGATTGTATATTTACATGCTTACCTCAGTAAGCCAATCAGATTAGTGGCTTTTTGACATTTTTAAAAACACTTGTATTAGTTTGCTAGTCTACTATAACACAATACCAAAGGCTGGTGGCTTGAACAACAGAAATTAATTTTCTCACAGTTCTGAAGGGTAGAAGTCCAAGATCAAGGTGTCAGCAGGTTTCATTTCCCCTAAGACATCTCTCCTTAGCTTGCAGATAGCTGCCATCTTGCTGTGTCCCCATATAGCCTTTTCTCTGTGTGTATGCATTTCTGGTATATTTTCTTCTTCTTAGGACACCAGTTCTGTTGTATTAGTGCCCCACCCTTAAGACCTCATTTAACCTTAATTCCCTCTATATTAAAGGACCTATCTCCAAATATAGTCTTATTTCAGATGAGGGCTTCAATATTCAAATTTTGGGATAACACAGTTCAGTCCATAATAGCACCCAATTTATATCATTTAATCTTTGTAAGAACATTATTAATAGATTTCTTGTATTATTCTGATTTTAAAAAATTATAATGATATAATTGACATTCAATAGGCAACACATTTGAAAGACATGGATGAAATGTTTGTCAGTGGAACCATTACTACAATCAAAATAGCCCATCCATCACCCCTAAATGTTCCCTTGTGCCCTATGTAGTTTTTCTTCCCCCTTAAGGAAGAAGTGATCTGCTTTCTGTTCCTACAGATTAACTTGTATTTTCTACAGTTTTATATAAATGGAATTATACAGTACACACTCTTTTGCCTGACTTCTTTCACTCAGCATAGTTCAAGATTCATCATGTTGTTGTATTTATCAATAATTAATCTTTTTTACTGAGTAGTATTTAATTTTACATATATACCACAGTTTATTTATTCATACACCTGTTGATGGACATTTATCTTCAAGATTTTTTCTATTACAGATAAAGATGCTATGATCATTTGTGTACAAGTATTAGCATGAAAATAAACTTCCTTTCTTCTTCGGTAAATATGAGTAGAAGGGCTAGGTTATGTGATACACACACACACACACATTTACCAATGTGGCTGTACCATTGTACATTTCTACCAGTAGAATACAAGAATTTTAGTTTTCCGTCGTCTTTGTCAACACGTGGTCTAGTTGATCTTTTTAAAATTCTAACTCTTCTAATAGATATGTAATTGTATCTCATTATCATTTTACTTTATATTTGTCTGCAGGTACTGATTATAGTGAATTTTTTTTCATGTCCTTATTTGCCATTCATATATACCCTTTGGTGAAGTCTTTCTTAAATCTTTTTCCCTTTGTCCTTATTGGCCTTTGCCCTTTTCTGTGTAGGATAGTTTTGTTTTTTGTTTTTTTGTTTTTTTTTTCTTATTGGAGGGTTTTGAGTGTTCTTTATATAGAGTATACACAAATCCTTTATCAGATGAAAGCCTTATAAAGATTTTTTTTCCCAATCTGTGACTTAGAGTTTTATTCTCCTAACAGTGTCTTTAGAAAAAGGAAAGTTTAATATTTGATGAGGTTTAATTTATCATTTTTTAATTGTTATTATACTTTAAGTTCCAGGGTAAATGTGCACAACGTGCAGGTTTGTTACATATGTATACACAAGCCATGTTGGTGTGCTGAACCCATCAATTTGTCATTTACATTAGATATATCTCCTAATGCTGTCCCTCCACCCTGCCCCCTCCCCATAATAGGCCCAGGTGTGTGATGTTCCCCTTCCTGTGTCCAAATGATCTCATTGTTCAATTCCCACCTATGAGTGAGAATATGTGGTGTTCGGTGTTCTGTTCTTGCAATAGTTTGTTGAGAATGATGGCTACCAGCTGCATCCATGTCCCTACAAAGGACACAAACTCATCCTTTTTTATGACTGCATAGTATTCCATGGTGTATATGTGCCACATTTTCTTAATCCAGTCTGTCACTGATGGACATTTGGGTTTATTCCAAGTCTTTGCTATTGTGAATAGTGCCACAATAAACATACGTGTGCATGTGTCTTTATAGCAGCATGATTTATAATCCTTTGGGTATATACCCAGTAATGGGATGGCTGGGTCAAATGGTATTTCTAGTTCTAGATCCTTGAGGAATTGCCACACTGTTTTCCACAATGGTTGAACTAGTTTATAATCCCACCAACAGTGTAAAAGTGTTTCTATTTCTCCACATCCTCTCCAGCACCTGTTGTTTCCTGATTTTTTAATGATTGCCATTCTAACTGGTGTGAGATGGTGTCTCATTGTGGTTTTGACTTGCATTTCTCTGATGGCGAGTGATGATGAGCATTTTTTTCATGTATCCATTGGCTGTATGAATGTCTTCTTTTGAGAAATGACTGTTCATATTCTTTGCCCAGTTTTTTTGGGGGTTTTTTTCTTGTAAATTTGTTTGAGTTCTTTGTAGGTTCTGGATATTAGCCCTTTGTCAGGTGAGTAGATTGCAAAAATTTTCTCCCATTCTGTAGGTTACCTGTTCACTCTGATGGTAGTTTCTGTTGCTGTGCAGAAGCTCTTTAGTTTCCTTAGATCCCATTTGTCAATTTTGACTTTTGTTGCCATTGCTTTCGGTGTTTTAGACATCGAGTCCTTGCCCATGCCTATGTCCCAAATGGTATTACCTAGATTTTCTTCTAGGGTTTTTATGGTTTTAGGTCTAACATTTAAGTCTCTAATCCATCTTGAATTAATTTTCGTATAGAGTAAGGAAAGGATCCAGTTTCAGCTTTCTACTTGTGGCTAGCCAATTTTCCCAGCACCATTTATTAAATAGGGAATCCTTTCCCCATTTCTTGTTTTTGTCAGGTTTGTTAAAGATCAGATGGCTGTAGATGTGTGGTATTATTTCTGAGGGCTCTGTTCTGTTCCATTGGTCTGTATCTCTGTTTTGGTACCAGTACCATGCTGTTTTGGTTACTGTAGCCTTGTAGTATAGTTTGAAGTCAGGTATCATGATGCCTTCCAGTTTTGTTCTTTTGGCTTAGGATTGTCTTGGCAATGCAGGGTCTTTTTTGGTTCCATATGAACTTTAAAGCAGTTTTTTTCCAATTCTGTGAAGAAGCTCATTGGTAGCTTGATGGGGATGGCATTGAATCTATAAATTACCTTGGGCAGTATGGCCATTTTCACAATATTGATTCTTCTTATCCATGAGCATGGTATGTTCTTCCATTTGTTTGTGTCTTCTTTTATTTCACTGAGCAGTGATTTGTAGTTCTCCTTGAAGAGGTCCTTTACATCCTTTGTAAGTTGATTTCCTAGGTATTTTATTCTCTTGAAGCTATTGTGAATGGGAGTTCATTTATGATTTGGCTCTCTGTTTGTCTGTTACTGGTATATAAGAATGCTTGTGGTTTTTGCACATTGATTTTGTATCCTGAGACTTTGCTGAAGTTGCTTATCAGCTTAAGGAGATTTTAGGCTGAGACAATGGGGTTTTCTAAATATACAATCATGTCATCTGCAAACAGGGACAATTTGACTTCTTCTTTTCCTAACTGAATTCCCTTGATTTCTTTCTCTTGCCTGATTGCCCTAGCCAGAACTTTCAACACTATGTTGAATAGGAGTGGTGAGAGAGGGCATCCCTGTCTTGTGCCAGTTTTCAAAGGGAATGCAATAGACTGTGATGTTGGTGTTAAATTTAATAAATCTTTGCTTAACCAAATGTTATAAATATTTTGTTTTATGTTTTCTTCTAGGAGTTTTATAGTTCGGGACTTTACATTTCAGTTTATGATTCATCTTTTTTTAGAGGATTCGTATGAAGTTAATTGTTGTATATGGTATAAGGTGTGAATCTAAGAATATTTTGCAAATAGGTGTCTAATTTTTCCAGCACCATTTGTTGAAAAAGCTATTGTTTCTCTACTACAGTGCCTTTGCATCTTTGCCACAAATAAGCTATTCATTTAGCTGTAGGTTTATTTCTAAAATTTTTTCTCTGTCCTATTGATTTATGTTTCACAAATATCACACTATTTTGACTTTATCTCAGTTCTTAAAATTAGGTACTCTCATCTATCCAATTGTGTTGTTTATCCATAGCTGTTATTGGCTATTCTAGGTCTTTCGAATTTCTATGTGAATTCTTAAACCATTTTCCCAATATTTACAGAAAGTGTGATAGACTTTAGTGGATATTTCATTGAACTGATAAGTTTGGAGAGAACAGACATCTTGACAATATTATTCCTTCTACCCCATAAACAAGGCCTATCTTACATTATTTAATGTCTGTCACAATGTTTATTGTTATTATTTCCAGGTCTTTCACATATTTCAAACAATAAATTCATACTTCAATGCTATGTTTAGTGGTACTTTAAAAAAATTTTTTTAATCCCCAGTTGTTATTTGCTAGTAAAAAATATGATATATTTATATTGCATTCTTAAATCTTGCTAAATTTACTAATTCTAGTATCTTTTTAGTAGATTCCATTCAATTTTCTATATAGAGAATCATGCCATCAGAAAATCACTTCTTTTCTAAACATGGTTGTCTTTTAATTCTTTTTCTTGCCTGAGGGCATTAAACAGAGTTTCAAGTACTGTATTGAATAGAAGTGATAAGAACAAATCCCTGTCTTGTCTTGTTCCTGTTCTTAGGGGGAAAGCATTCAGTCTTTCACCGTTAAGTACACTACCCATAAGGTTCTTTCATAAAACCCCATTATCAATTTGAAGAAGTTCTCTTCTAATCCTAGTTTGCTGAGACTTTTTGTCAGTAATGGATGTTAGATTTTGTCAAACGATTTTTTTGTCTATTGAGATGATTTAATTTGTTAATATGATTAATTACATTGATATTCTAATACAAAAACTAAGTCTGCATGATTGGAATAAACAGCACCACTAATGTGTCATTAGTAATGACACATTATCCTTTTAATATATCATAGGAATTAATTTGCTAAAGTTTAGTTAGAAATCTTGAATCTAATTTTTGTGGGATGTAGATCTGTGGTTGCCCATTTTTATAACACCTTTGTCTGGTTGCAGAGTCATGGTAATGATGACCTCAGAGAATAAGTTGGAAGTACTTCCCTTGGTACTATACCTTTCAAATTAAAAAAAAAAAAAAAAAAATCCATAACATGCAAAGGAACTATTACAAGGAAAACAATGTTGTAATAATATCTACCTAATAAAATATCCCACTGAATGTTTTCCAGGTGTATCGGGTAAAAGCCTAGGCTCTTATCTTGAAACTTGGTTTCAAATCCCAACATTGCCCCTATTTGTTTGTTGATGTATAAAATATCATTACTGTGTGTGTAGCATATATTTTTAAATGTTGGAGGACCAAGACATTTAACCTTTTCCACCGGCTTTATTGCAATATTATTCACAAATAAAATTGTATATGTTTATCAAAATATAACTATCTGAGATAATGCATATGTTAATTAGCTCAAGTTAGGCATTTCACAACATATACATGCTTCAAAACATCATTTTGTAGCCTTTTGTTTCTTTAACTTCAATAAATCCTTCAATATTAAGGTAAACAGTTCCTGGAAACCTTTACATCTTGTCTGCAAGAAGCACAACTTCGAATCTTATCAAGAGATCAGAAATTCTGGTAAGCTGGTTGGTTCTTTAAAGTCCAGGAAGTGCTGGTCTCTGTCCAGTGTTCCAGGAATGGTGACATATATGCAGCAGTTCTGAGAACCTACAGAGATGTGGGCACTTTTCTCCCCTCTCTAACTAACATATAACCTAATTTCCTGATGCTAAGTCTATTAGGCCGATGTTCCTTAGACCCTTTGCTTGAGTCTTTAAAACTGAATTTGACAAAGCATTTAAAATTATAACAATGGAAAAATATTCCATGCCAGAAATTAGAGTGTTATCTACAAAATCTTTTTCAATTTTCATTTCATATGATTTAAAAACTGGCCTTATTTGATATTCATAATAGACTTTTTTTTCAAATAATGAAAGACTGCACATTTTGTTAGAATCATTATTTTGACAGTTTGTATAGATTTCATAATTTCATATTCTTTACTTTTAGCTGGAGGGAAATAGTATCTATAGAAATGAATACCAGATATAAATGCGTTTTCTATTTTATTTTAATTCATAGGTTTATACAAACTGTTTCATCTTCATATCGTGTACTTCTCTCCCGATATACCTGTGATAGAAGTTCTGCTACACTGAAGATCTAAGTCAAATTCACGGTTCAACCCACACATCTTTCTCCTCCCTAATTGGCACTTTCAGGGTATTAATAGCAAGTTATATAGCTAATTCCTTGGTCGATACTTACAAATATAATAGGTACCTTTTTCCTGATAATTTTACCATCAGATCAGAGTATTTTCTTTTTTGCTCATCATTTTGTATCCACTGTGTGTTCTGCCTGGCAAATAGTAGAAATGTATTAAATTGTTTTGAATAATGAATTATGCTAGATAGATATTAAAGCAGGAAAGGAAGTAAAATTTGAAATCTCTTGCCTTTAAATAAATAAAGCTGTCTTTTAAAGATAAGGAAATTGAGAATAGAAAAATTTGTTTGTATCATTTATAATTTGTTGACATCCATATTACTGTGCAACTTAGGAATCTGATTTTTATATACAAACTTTGAAATTCATATTGTGGAAGTGAACAGTGAAGATTCAGAATCAGTATAATCGAGAGGTGCTAAGTTTCTTGAGGGTGACTTTTAACCTATGATCTAGGTTGTTCTCTTTTCCAGTTAACCCTCTGTCAAACTCCCAGCAACACACTCTGCACACAGACACACTCTATAAGTGAACAGAATGTCTATTCATATGCATGAAGCTTTGTACACACTTAAGTATATAGCCTATGTCCTTTTATATTTAAAAAAATGCCTTAATAGGTTCTACTTGAGTCTGTTGGTATACTTCATAGTTTCATCTGGTCTTAACTTTCTATTTATCATTAAAAATTAATATAGTCTACTCTCTATTATCTACAAAAATTGTATGCAGTAAAATTGAATCATGCAAACATAATTCAGAAATCATTTGCATTTGTGTGTAGGAAGTAGTACGTGATGTTTTCTGAGTAAGTTTCCTGCCTTAATTATATTTTGCTTGGGGCAATTAGTTTGCATTCCCTGAGCACACATTAACTGACAGTGGGGGAAAGTACAGCCCTGGAATATTCTGGGAAAATGATTTAAAATCCTGTAACTGAACCGCATGTATATACTCAATACTCGTATGTGACCTGGGAAAATTCAAAGGGGTCCAATATTGTCTGGAGTATTATTGAGACTTGGTGATCAAATCATGTCTTTCAAAAATAACTGCATATATTTCTACTTTAACTCAGTCTAGTCCCACAGTATCAGTTTTATAAAGGAAATTCATTAAACTGGATCGTTCAGTGAGGACACTTGAGAGCAAATGGAAGTTCAGCTTATTGTTAGTTCTCTCATGGGCCTATGTGCGTGCACGTGCGTGTGTTGCTTCAAACGTTAATTTGCTTGTCCCTGTGACAATATGTGTTGGTTTTGTTGATTTCTTTTGCTTTATTGTTTTCAGTTGTAGCTAAGAACACATTATTTCCTAGGAATTATATATAAAATGACACCTGCAGCACTCAACTTTCAATGTTCTTCAGATTTTAAATGCCAGAAGGAAATAGATTCTAAGGACAATTGTGCTATGCAGATAAAATGCAATTGTGTTCTACAGAAAAGATTTCCATTCTGTGTGCTAACAAGTACATATTTCCATTACATTTTTTAAAAAGGAGATAGTTTTGATCATATTAATGAATAAGAATGTTTTACTAAAAATGTATAATTATTTGTATATTATTCTTTCGCTATTCTCTCTTTTTAGAAATCTCTCTCACACACATACCCACACCCACACATGCACATACTTTCCTGTATTAGAAGAATATGTGAAATCCAATCTTCACTCACTTTAGTTTGAAGAATCACATGCATATTGAATGAATGTAGTGACAATACTTGTATTTTAATGTTAAAATTCCTAATCCAACCCCTGAAGTCACTACAGGGGCATATATATATATATGTATATCTCAATTTTATGAAGTATGGTTTATTTAACTTAAGTTTGCATCAGTAGTAACAAACCATGTAGCCAAGACAATAGTAAATGAAAAAGAGTAATATAAAATGTGAATATGAAATCATGTACCACAGAAGCTTATCCGTGATATATTTACAATCATTATTTCTCCCACCCTTGTTTTGTTGTTGTTGTTGTTGTTGATATAATGACTCCTATTTTTCTAAAGGTAAATAATGATCTTTACTTTACTTTTTTATGTTGACAATGTACTATGTACTTTATTTAGAAACTTTTTTTTTCCATTTAATGAATTCAGGCTGGGCTTGGTAAACCCATTAAGGGACAGATAAGGCTCCAGAGAGAAGGTTATATTTAATCTGAGCTACAAAGAACTGTCATAAGTAAATTACACATAAGACAGTTGGAAGAGGAGTGTACACATAGGGGATGTTAAATGCAAATGAACAGAAATGAGAGAAAAGTGGCTGGTTAACAACACATAGGCTCAAAAGGGTATTTTATACCAGATAGGAGATTGGGTTTTATCTTGTAGGAGATGTCATCAAAGACTTTTACATGGGAAAATACATAACTAGATTTCATTTTAAAATATGACTATAATGGAATGTAGAGAACGGAATGGAGGAGCAAAGGCCTGAAGGAGGGAGACCTAACTAGAATCCGCAGCTATATTCCAAAAGAGATAGGATACAAAGGTCATGGTAGATGAGGAGCCAAGTGGAGGATCCCTGAAATGTATTAAGGCAGTGCGTGAGTAGAGCAGGATGACTAGATACATGTTTGGTGGGGGCAGGGGCGGGTAGGGGAATTTCTTGTGTGAGAGATTGAGAGCATGGTGGTACTAATCACTGAGAAAGGAAATAAAAGAGTAAGAGATCGAGTCTCCCTCTCTGGGTGTGTGTGTATTGTTCTATGTGTGTTTGGGAGGATACTATGCATTCTATTAGAAACCATAGATCTTGAGATACCTGAGATATCTAGGTGGAGTTGACAGGTAAGCAATTAGAAATAGGGTCTGGACCTTAGGAGAGGTAGCTGGACTTCAGATTTTAAAAGCAGGAGCAATCATGAGTAGTTGAAGCCATGGGATCTGGTGAAATTATTCATCTATCCATTCTTTAACCATTCCTGCAACATACATGTAAAAATGTTGCATTAGTTGCAACATACATATAAAAATGCTTGCCTGTCATTAGGCTAAGGGAAGTACATAATAAGTTATTAATGGCTTTGTAAGCATTTACAGAGAAGCAAAAGGTATTCCTTCCTGTAAAAAATAATAACAATGAATATAAGGTGTTTATTATATGCCAGGCAGAACATCTACCTGCATTATAGCTATTGTTCCTTTAATCTTCACAATCATCTTATGAGGTAGGTCCTATTCTCATTTTGCAGAAATGGAAACTGAGGAAAAGAGCAGTTGAGGAATTTACTTAATGTTATCCATCCAATAAGTCTCCGAATCTTTATATTTTTTGCGAGTTAGGATCTTATTCTTAGAATATTCCCTTTACAAAGCTGTGTAGAGCAGGGAAAACTAAAAGAAAAGGCTAATATATCAAATGGCATACAGTATTGTGAAAAAGAAGAGACATTACAGGTAACTATGACAATCGCTGCTATCATTAAAAACATTTAATTTGGAAATAAGATGTAGGAGATTCTGAATAGAATAATTTGAAAAATATAGATTTTTCTATCTCAAGAGCTTTTTGCATTTTTTCCTATGGTGCTAACTGACCTTCAAGCATCAATTTGTTCTGGTTCAAAATTCTCAGTCAGGTTCAAAGTTGGTAAGACAAAAAGCAACAATAACAAAAACAAGTAACAAGTCACAAATGCATGCTGTTGAAACATGTTAGTGGAATAAAATCACATCAGGGTGTACTTTTCATCTCTTGAAACATATGGAGTGACTCTTATTCAACATGGAATCATTTTTTATTGTGCAAGGAAATAATATATTTGAATAGTAAATTTAAATTTTCAAAGTTCTGTAAGATGTGTTCTTTATTTTTCCAGGAAGTTTTAAAAAATATAAAAGCAATACTTTTTTTATCTTTGTGTATCACACACATGCTCACAAATATATATTATATATACACACACAGCATGTCCATGTCCAACTTGGTCAATACATACAGACTTAAGACATTTTTTCAATAGTTGGATAGTATTCTACCTATGTATATACTAAAAGAAAAAAGAAAAAAAACAGTTGGTTTTAGTTTTTTAACTATTATATACTGGTGATTTTGTTCTGTAGTGTATATACCTTGGAGTGAAATTATATTAGATTTTAATAGTACTGATGTCCTAGTCTGTTTTGTTGCTATAGAAGAATATCTGAGACTGGGTAATTTATAAAGAAAGGAGGGGTTGTTTTAGATCTCAGTTCTGTAGACTGAGAAGTTCAAGGGCATGCCCCTAGCTTCCAGTTACGGCTTTTGTCCTGTGTCACAACATGGTGGAGAAAGTCAGAGGGGAAGTAAATACATTCAAAGAGGAAAATCTAAGGGGCATCCTGGCTTTCTAACAACCCACTGTCAGAGGAACTAATCCATTCGTCTGAGAACCAATTCAGTCTTGTGACAGCAATAACACAACTATGGCAAGAACAAGACCAAGCCATTCACAAGGGTTCTGCCCCCATAATCCAGATACCTCACACCAGGCCATATCCGTCAACATTGCCACACTGGTGATTAAATTTCAGCATGAGTTTTGATGGAGACAAACAAACTCTATCCAAACCATAGAAACTCTATTATTATTAATATTATTTACAGAAGTTAAAAATGTTATGTTTGGGCATCATATATTTTCATTCATAAGTGGGAGCTAAGCTATGAGGATACAAAGACATAAGAATGATCCAATGAATTTGGGGGGCTATGGGGAAAGAGTGAGAAGGGGTGAAGGATAAAAGGCTACAAACTGGGTTCAACGTATACTGCTCGGGTGATGGGTGCACCAAAATCTCACAAATCACCACTAAAGAACCTACTCATGTAACCATGAGTAAGAGGTTACATGAGTAACCTCTTCCCCCAAAATCTATGGAAATTAAAAAAAAAAAAAAATGCTATGTTTGGAATTATCAGTATGAGAGGATTCATAATATTCATGTTACCGGCCGGGCGCGGTGGCTCAAGCCTGTAATCCCAGCACTTTGGGAGGCCGAGACGGGCGGATCACGAGGTCAGGAGATTGAGACCATCCTGGCTAACATGGTGAAACCCTGTCTCTACTAAAAAATACAAAAAAACTAGCCGGGCGAGGTGGCGGGCGCCTGTAGTCCCAGCTACTCGGGAGGCTGAGGCAGGAGAATGGCATAAACCCGGGAGGTGGAGCTTGCAGTGAGCCGAGATCCAGCCACTGCACTCCAGCCTGGGCGACAGAGCGAGACTCTGTCTCAAAAAAAAAAAAAAAAAAATATTCATATTACCATAGTGCACTATCAAAGATTTTTTAAAGTGATTTGATGACAGTTCTTGATGATTTAATTTGCATTTCCCTCTGTCAGTGAGGAGACATATATGTAAATCTGTCTCTTTATGGATTCCAAGAATATCAGCCCACCTCAGAGATCGTTAAATTGTTTCCATAATTAATTAATTTTGTTCAGATCTTTAATTCATTTGGAATATTTTCTGCTTATAATGTAAAATAATGGTCTGAATTTATTTTCTTCTCATTGGAAACAAGACAATACCATTTTCAATTCAAATTGAAATGAAATGTCAATGTTATCAAAGGAGACAAAAACAAACGGAATTCTAAGCAGAGCAAATATATGCATATAACTTTATGCATTATCAATTTGTAAACATATTTAATAGCATAGTATTTGTAATCTCAAACCTTACTTTTTTAAATTGTTGTGTAGAATGTATCTTAAAGATCAGTCTGTTTTGTATGTACAAAGATTTTACATTTTAATAGCTACATAATATTTTTATTGAATAGGTATACAGATGTCTTTGACTTACAATGGAGTTATGTCCTGAAGTTGAAAAATTTACGCCACTGTACGTTGGAGACTATCTGTACTGTTATTATTATTATTTAATTTTACTTTAAGTTCTGGAATACAAGTGCAGAACGTGTTTGTTATATAGGTACACTTGTGCCATGGTGGTTTGCTGCACCTATGAACTCGTCATCTAGGTTTTAAGCCCACATGCATTAGGTATATGCCCAGTGTGATGTTCCCCTCCCTGTGCCCATGTGTTCTCATTATTCAACTGCCACTTATGAATGAGAACATGTGGTGGATGGTTTTCTGTTCCTGTGTTAATTTGCTGAGAATAATGACTTGCAGCTTCATCCATGTCCCTGCAAAGGACATGAACTCATTCTTGTTTATGGCTGCATAGTATTCCATGGTGTATATGTGCCACATTTTCTTTATCCAGTCTATCACTGATAGACATTTCAATCGGTTCCAAGTCTTTTCTATAGTAAAAAGGTGGGAGTGTAAATTAGTTCAACCATTGAATACTATTATTTGTTAATCTTCTACTGATTAATTTTTAGATGATATCTGGTCTTTTTCTATTATAATCGGTGCTACTACAAATACCTCTTACAAACATTATTTCACACAAGTACAACTCTGTCAGATACATTTTTAGATGTGGAAATAATGGGATAAAATTTACACAGCTTTAAAATTTTAATATATATCTCCAAATAGTGCTCTAGAAAAGATGGAACAATTAACACATTACAAATGTTATATGGAAGTGTTGTTTATCTATACTTATGTCAAATGTCCGTGTTACTTTTTAATCTTTATGAATTCACTAAATAAATAGCATTAAATATAATTTTAATTTGTCTTTTTCCTGTTTTGAATGAGAGTAAGCAACCTTTCATAAGGTTAGCAGTAACTTGTATTTGCCTGTTTTTCTATTTTATTTTTTAACATTTACCCTATCAATGTGTGTTAAATGATTAGCTATTTGTTATATGTGTTATGAATGTTTCTCAGTTTTTCTTTTGGCTATGTTTATTGTAATTTTTCTTTTCCCTGTAGATTTATTTTTAAAGTAGATGAATTTAATTATTTTTTAATGGCCACTCTACCTTGTTTTAAAACAAAAATAAAACTTCTCCCATGCCAACATTTTTTAGATTATTTTTTGTTTACTTTAATTTTTTGTATGGTTAAATTCTGTATCCATTTGCTTTGTCACTATTCCTTTAAAATAAATATTAAAATTATTAGGTCTAGTCCACAATAACTTTGTCTTCTTTTCCAAAAACTGTTTAAAGAAATTCTCTGTTGATTACAGCTTATTTTTCCATGTGAACAGTGGAATCAGGTTTTTTGGCTTTAAATGAAGAACACTTTTAAAAATTATTTTCCTATTTACATATAGTAAATTTTCTAAGTCTGTTACTTGTTTATTAAATGGATATTGCTGTTAGTATGTGAATTTTGTCCCTATTTTATTTAATTATCTTCCTGATTATAAAATACTTTTATTGAATCTCTTGGGTTTTTTAGATATAAAACTAATTAATACAGTAATTTTACAGATTGATATCCAATTTTATGCCTACTATTTTTTCTCTTTGTGAATTGATTTGACTTTCACCCTCCCCCCAACACACACACCCACTACTGTTAAATAACAGTAATGACGGTAGCCAGCTTTTATCTTAGTTGAATATGAATACTTGTAATATAATGGATTGCTCCTATTCTGCAGTTTTGTGTATAGTCTTCATAGTAAGTGTTAATATCTGACTGGACAAGTTCTTCCTCAATAAACATTTCAAAAGATTTTTATAAATTTTTTACATGTCTGTTTATCTTTCTGAGCTTGAAAGGGTCATTCAGTTCCCAATCAAATCTCCGTTTTAAATATCAATAGGCTAATGTATTAAATACATATATTAATTTGTAAAATATATATTTATACCTTATGATATTAAGATACTAAGTCTTCTTTTCCATGATTGTTTCTCCATTTCAGAAATTATTTTAAGTTATTCAATACTGTAGGATTTGTGTGTGTGTGTGTGTTTCATTGTGGCTAATTTTGTTTTTCATGCAAGTGTTATTATTTATTCAGTAAATATTTATTATACTTGAAGCCTTATAGCATTTTTTAAAATTTCCATTTCTGGTTATTTTAATGGCATATAGGAAAAATACTAACTTTGTGCATTTGTCATATTCTTGGACATCTTACCAAATTATTTATTTCAAATATCTTTGTATAGTCTCATATAAAAGTATTTTTCTTTTTTTTCAATATTTGTAATATCTTTGGACACTTAGTGAGGTAATTAGAATTAGTAGGATGGTATTGCGTACTTGGTGATAACAGGCATTCCTGTTGAATTTCTAATATTAATAGGAATAAATTTTGTTCTTCGTATGTAACGTTTTACAGTTTTGTTAAAGAATCTTCATTATGTTAGCTGGGCATGGTGGCACATGCCTGTAGTCCCAGCTACTCGGGAGGCTGAAGTAGGAGAATTGTTTGAACCCAGGAGGTGGAGGTTGTGGTGAGCCGAGATCACGCCATTGCACTCCAGCCTGGGCAACAAGGAAAAACTCTGTCTCAAAAAAACTAAGAAAGAATCTTCATTATGTTTAGGTAGGTTCTTTCTAATCCTGATTTACTTTACTTGTTTTTTTTTATTATTCTCAAAGAGCTACTGGAAGAAACTTGGTACGTTGGAAGAACAGTAAGGGAGAACAGTATGACTAGAGTGGAGTAAGTGAGGGAGTGAACAGAAGATCAGAGAAATAAATCTAGGGAACAGATCATGTAAGACCTGACTGGGGTGACATCATGACAGGATGAATCAGAGGAGAGAAATTGTTAACCATAAATTGAAATACTTGATCTAAAACACTGTATCTAAAACTATCTGTAGTGAAGATCCAAGCACTGGTGGTATTTTGTTCTGTTATTTGGTTTCCAACTAGTGAAGGACTGAAACTTTTGTAAATTATGATGAAAATTAATTATTCAAAAAATAAAAATCTAAAAAGACATACACAATACAAATAAAAACATAAATTACTCTGTTGCTATAAAATTATTCAAATGAAGGCCAGGCATTGTGACTCATGGCTGTAATCTTAATGTACTTTGGGAGCCTGAGGCAGGAGGATCTCTTGAGCCCGGGTGTTTGAAGTTACTTCAAACCTAGGCAATATAGCAAGAATGTGTCTCTAAAAAATAATAAATAATAGATTTAAAAAATCAAATTATTTCTCATAATTTCACCACATATCTTATTGTGGGCTGGTAGCTAACAGTTCATGGACTCATGTAGGGCAAGGGACATGCTTTGAATAGCACTATCTCAGAGAGCTAGAGAGAGTAAACCAAGAAAATAGAGTGTAATTGCTGTGACTACTAAGATAGTGATCATAAAAGTAAAATGAGACTCTTAGCATGATTTTTTTAACCACATTTACCTTTGTGGGTACAGTTACAGAGCCAGGTAATTGAACCATAAAGAGAGAGAAGTTGAGGATGTATTTAATATAGTAACCAAATGACTGGACAAGAAACTTAAACTCCATTGAAGAGAATTAAGTGTACAGAAGAGGAGGTGTAGGACAGTTGAAAATGAATCCATGTCCCTGCAAAGGACATAAAATTATCCTTTTTTATGGCTGCATAGTATTCCATGGTGCATATGTGCCACATTTGCTTTATCCAATTTATTATTTATGGGCATTTGGATTGGTTCCAAGTCTTTGCTATTGTGAATAGTGCTGCAATAAACATATATGTGCATGTGTCTTTATAGTAGAATGATTTATAATCCTTTGGGTATATAATCAGTAATGGGATTGCTGGGTCAAATGGCATTTCTGGTTCTAGATCCTTGAGGAGTCACTACACTGTCTTCCGTAATGGCTGGACTTATTTACACTCCCATCAACAGTGTAAAAGCGTTCCTATCTCTCCACATCCCCTTCAGCATCTGTTGTTTCTCAACATTTTAATGATCGCCATTCCAACTGGCTGGCGATGGTATCTCATTGTGGTTTTGGTTTGCATTTCTCTAAGGACTGGCCATCATTCTCAGCAAGCTAACACAGGAACAGAAAACAAAACACCACATATTCTCACTCATAGGTGGGAGCTGAACAATGAGAACACATGGACATAGGGGAACATCACACACTGGGGCCTATTGTGGGGTGGGTGGGTAAAGGAGGGATAGCATTAGGAGAAATACCTAATGTAGATGGAAGGTTGATAGGTGCAGCAAACCACCATGACACATGTATACCTATGTAACAAACCTGCACGTTCTGCACATGTATCCCAGAACTTAAACTATAATTTAGAAGAAAAGAAAAAAAAATGAATTAAGCTTCTCAGGATTTGGAAGCTTTTTGGGATGAGGTACTAGGGAACTGAGCTAGAAAAAAGGGAAGCTGTGTTCATAGAATGGGATTCTTTAAATTTAACATTTAGAGAGAGCACATATTTTGTTAATGACAGAATTTAGATTACAACCATGAGAGTAGCTGATTGGACATGGAGGAGGGTATGACCTTGGGTGAAAAAAAGGTGAAGGACCAAGAGGCTATTGTGTTGGAAAAGTGTCTTCAGATGCAGTAAAATCATGAAGAATTAAGCAGAAAAAGTTTTGGAGAACGGGTAAGGAAGAAATAAAACACCTCAAGGAAGTTCCAGTCTTAAGAGTCAAGAAATGACTGCAGCAAGGAGGGATAATATATGTCCATAGAGGACCTGAAAAGGAAGAGTGGGGAATTTTCCAGACAAAGGACAATCATCTGGAAGTTGCAATGAGTTTCAACTGAGTGTCCTCCAGAATCAAATGGCGAGGAAGAGGAGTAGAGGTATGGTTAGAAAATAGCTGTTAAGGCCAGGAGCGATGGCTCATGCCTGTAATACCAGCACTTTGGGAGGCTGAGGCAGGTGGATCACCTGAGGTCAGGAGTTTGAGACCAGCCTGGCCAATGTGGTGAAACCCCATCTCTACTGAAAATATAGAAAATTGGCCAGGCGTGGTGATGGGCACATGTAATCCCAGCTACTTGGGAGGCTGAGGCAGGAGAATTGCTTGAACCTGGGAGGCAGAGGTTGCAGTGAGCCGAGATTGTACCACCGCACTCCAGCCTGGTGACAGTGAGACTCCATCTAAAAAATAATAATAAAAATAAGAATAAAAAAGAAGAAGAAAGAAAATAGCTATTAGTTGAGAAGGCTCAGCCAAGCCCATGTCCTCAAGGGTGAGCCAGGTTTAAGGGAAAGCAAAAGAGCTGAAAAGCATGTTAAGAAGAGGTTAAAAATCAGAGAATTTTGCTGATGATAGAAATTAATTTTAAAAGGCTTAGTGGAGAGATTTTTTGCATTTGAAAAGGAGTTACAGACAAGATAAAAAAAAAAAAATAGGATGGACAAAACCTTGTAAGTATAGAGCCTGAGCCTATGATTCTTAAACTTCTCATAAATGCCTGACCTAAACAAGGAGAAAGTACACAGAGAGAAGATATATACGTGCTGGGAGCCGTTTCTCCCGTCGTGAGACACAGTACTACTGGATTGCTACGCTGCAGCTAGTTAATAGCTAGAGCATATCAGCAAAGATAGTGTGTGCCTTCACTGTGCAAGGGTGTGTCAGTGGAGAAGTAAATAGACACTCTAAAGGATTGTTCTGGCTACCCAGTAAAAGAAAGTCAAAAAATTAGAAAAAAACTAAGAGAATGCTAACAACATCAGCCATGAGTATTAAAATGCACTTCCCATCTACTTTCTCTGTGTTCTTTCCATCTCAAAAATTTCCCAGCATTCTATAATATCGTGTGCATGCATGGGTTCACCTCTCCTTGCTAACTATCTATACACTGCTGTAACTGTCCCTGCATTCTATCTTCTATCCACGACATTTTCTAAAAAGAGGAAAGAAATGAACCATGGGTCTTTTAAACTCTGAACAGATGTCGCCAGCAACCTGCTGGTTTGAAGGGGTCAAGATAGCAAGTTTGCATATAATATAAATTGTAGAAGGTTTTTAATCCTGTTTTTTAACTTCAAGATGATTCCCTTTATTTTTTCCAAAGAAGATACTTGTCTTGGGTATTCAGATGTTATGAATGGTTCCTTATTCTCTAGATAGTTTGAGTTTAAGCTCTATTGTTTTAAGCCAGTTAATTCTTTAAAGGATAATTTTCCCTCTTCATTTCCATATCTTATGTTTTATTATTTTCTAAAGCATCTAAGTATTGATTGTGACTAATAGGGTTTGATTTTCTGGTTCACTAGACTGACACACCACAAACGGGAAGGTGGAAAGTTAGTAGTCCGGAAAACAGACACGGCTGACTCTGTAATCTTTCTGTATATATGTGTACAATCTATCTCTTCCAGCCCTCTCAAGATATGCATATATATCAATAAAAATAGGGAAAAGACACAGTTCTGTTTTCTATCTATTTAATAAAGCTGCTTTTAAATGTTTTTCAAAATATGAACAACTCTGGCTGAATTTGAGATTCAGTGAGATTGTTTTGTGCCTTTTAATGTGCTCTTTAAAGTATTTTTGTCTTTTCATTTTCATTTGTCACTCATCTCTTCAATGATGTACAAATAATTTCTTTATGCCAGTCTAAACATTGTAAAAGGTAAGCTGGAAAAGTTAGGTTAGATCAAAAGGGTAAAATTAGGTAAATGAGATCATGGAATTAAGGTGTTAGCACAATGAAAAAGGAAAACTTTGGAACCATAAAACAGTAGAAAAATGGCAAGAAGTAGAATGTCTGGAACTGTTTTACAAGCAAACTTAATATGGCTACGTACCAAAAATGAAAGAGCAAGAACATATTCTGTATTTTTTGAGCTTCTTAAAAGCATTCTAACTATCATAGCTCTTGAGAGCAATGCAACAATACAGAAGAAGGAAGGAAGGTAAAGGAGGAGAAAGGAAATAAGTCATTTTTAAACTCTTTTCAGTGGCCTTGGGAGTCAAATAGACATAAACTGTGCAAAAAAATTCCCAAATTTGGTGAGATCACCTACTTCGTTTCACTATCAATTCTGGGCCTTTCTTGGCCACCACTTTTATGCTTTCATTTCATGTTTTATGAAAGTTTTATTTTGTGGTCTAAGAAGTCAGACTTTAAATGGGAAAATACATTAGCAAATAAAGAAATGTGTTTTATTTACTTTTCTTTTCTCACTTCTTCTCTCATTTTCTCTCTCCCTCTTTTTCACCCATCCTAAAAAATTAGACATATTCATTCTTTCTTTCCAAAAATAACTAATAATTTACTCTATCACTTATAGAACTAATCCCAGCTGAGATGTGCGACAGTAAGGTTGCCGAATTTTTAAGAAATGCATTTATTTTATACTTTATGATTTCAAATAGCAAAGTACTTAAGAAGAGACTAGGGAAAGAGCAAAGGACAGTTTAATGAATTGAAACTAGGAAATTGTGAGCAAAGAGAAGTATTTAGTTGCCTATGTCAAAAACGTGAGAATTTTAATTATGAAAATGAACTATTGGATTGGAATATTTAACTGGCTAATGAAGAGCTATTTTTGTGAAGAAGGTAGTTTTAAGTTATATTATTTAGGCAGATGTGTACAAATTAAATAGCTCACAAACAAAATATAACTCTTAATCATTAATGTTATAATTCTATATAATAGTAGAGAGCATATTTATAGAATAGTAGCTAGTTTAAAGTTTTTGTAGAATATTGGTTTTCAAAGCATAGAAGCATTTAAAATATTAATTATCTAACTAAAATTAACCAGATACCAGGCTGATAAATCATTTGAAATAGTGAAGAAAAGATACTATCAATTAAATATGCATATTGAATATTTTACTTCTTAAAAGAGGCCAAAGCTAGCGTTGTAAAAGTTACTAAAAAAGACACAATCACCATCTGGTGGCAAAGCAAAGAAACTGTTGTTTTAAGGTATTTACTTTCTATATCTGTGCCCTAATCATAAGCCATTAACTGATATACTCCTTTCTGAGGTGAAGGTTGGATGGGGTGATGTTATAAAATCCTCACACATGGTCTACTGTGGTGTTTCTGAAATATCAGATTCATGATAAGATTTAAGGATGCTTCTAAACAGGCATAGTTTAACACTCACATGGATTATTGCATTTAAATCTGACAATAACTCCATGAGGCTTTACTCTTAATTTTTTCATTTCATAGATGAGGAATCTGAGATTTACGGAGATTAATTACTTGCCACTGTTGCATAGGTGGTAAAAGGACCGCTTAGATTTGAATCCAAACCAACTTTGTCTTTTAAGGGCCTGTACATTCTAAAATATATAAATTGCTTAGCCCAGAAGCTAACCAACCCTCAAATTGTTCCCAATAAAGTAATTAATGTTATGTTTTTTATCATCATCAGAAGCTATTAGGGCAGAGTTACAGTGTGCAATGCATGGTGGACTCTGCAATGCGCAGTTGAATTGAGAAGTGTCTTAATACCTGATATTTTCTGACTATAACCACTTGTTTCAAATTCCTATCAGGAGTCTCACAATAACTTATCTAGGCTTATATAGCTAAATGAGTAAAATAAAGCAAACAGCTCTCTGAAGAATGGATTGCGTTGGTTTCACGTACTCTTCCTTTAAAGCAAAATGTTAGACCTGCTTTAGAATTATAAAATTATAAAACTTTAGAGTTAAAAGTAAAACTACCAGACTTTTCAGATTCATTGTAAACTTGAAAATGAATTTATGTCAATGTTTGATCTTACTTCCTTATTTATATCAGATAGCCATTTAGAGTTTACAAAACACTTTCACAGAAGATTTTCTGTTTGATATAATCTTAATGTATAATATCTGAGATACAATTTTTGCATTGAAATTGCCTTATGTGTAGGTTAAAATAGTCAAATGTTGTCAATTTCATATTTTTCAACATAATGATACCCATTTTAGAGAGGAGTAAACCCAGGTATAAAAAATAATTTTAAAAAACCCTTATTACTAATACATGGCCACCAAATTAATTTGCAAAATGAATAGACAAAAGTCACATCATCAAAGCCTTTTCTATTAAATTATCAACAACAAAAAAATAAAATAGAAATGAATTTCCTTCATTGAGGGTTTGAGTACATTACAAAGAATAAGTATTTCATGTAAAGTAAATTGCTTTCGTGCATGCCTTGATTTGTTTAAAAAGATAATTTCAAACCTGAAATTCATTTCTTGTCAGTGGGTTAAATGTCTGCCCTTCCTTCTAGAACCTCTGTCACTCAATGAAGAGTTGTAATAAGTTGAAGGTACCCATATTGCAGTTTATTTCTAAATCATTGAGCATTTCCTACCAGCTTTTATTTAAAAATAACACAAAATAAAACTTTTTTCCCTCTAAATCCTGAAGAGTATTTTTGATGATCGTTTGCTAGAACACAACATATGATTATTATAGATTTTCAATGTGATAGATTACTCATTTGCCTGTTGAAAATGACATGAAATACCCTTCCTAGGCCAAGACTGTGCTTTACACATCTCTGTATCCCCTGCTCTGTGAGCACAGTTCTTCTTACGTAACAGACACTTAGTGAATTTTCTGAGTTGAGTTGAATTAAAACACATACACACACATCTCTTGAGTTTAACAATGAAGGATGTTTTTGGTCTCTAAAATGTTATCAAGACATGCATTAGTTATTTTTGATTTAGTGCTTTAGATTTCTTCAGGACAATGTGCTTTTCCTTTGTCACGAAAGTACTTTGATCCAGTAATCTTGAGACCATGATAGAGTATATGCATGACAATGGCATATGTGATTCAATCCTTTGGGGAGAAGATGTAGTCATATCCCAAGTGCGAGTGTGAAATTGTACTCCTCCCTCTCTCATTTTAGTATGAGAAAAATATGCTTGCTGCGTCATTTTTTAATTGAAAACTTTTAGAATATCTAGCAAATGTTTTGAAAGAGAATGCATAGAGACCCCTAAATAAAATTCGGAGAGTCTGTAGAGGGAAAATGTTATACAATACAATGTTGGGGGGATTTGGAAGAGCCCTCAGGCCTTTCATTTCTTGTTCCTTTTCAGTTTAGAAGGCTTTGTTCTCTCTTTTAGGACAATTGAGTGAAAAAAAGTTACAGATGATTTTAACAGGTCACAAATATGTTTCCCGGTTTTGACAAGGGCGTCTGTATTATCTCAAAACTATGTTAAAGATGGAGCATTTAGCAACCCAGGAAGACAATGAGTATAAAACACAAAATTAACTCATCAAGTTACTGTAATTTTCTTTCTTCTTGTCTCCAGCTGATTAGTGCAAATTAACCGCCTGAGCAGTTAGCCTGCAATATGGAAATCTTAGATATCTGCTGAGAAGGCAGACTTTTTTTTTTTTTTTTTAACTATATCTATGTAGAATTCCAGAATTCTTGATAGACATTGCTGTGTTTCCTAATGCTGCTTTGAACTTTAAGGACATGTTTGGATGTCTGTTTTGAGCTTTGAGAATTTATTAACCTTAATATTATTAGGATCATAATCTTTATAAATTCTTATCTAGGAATTCAAAAGAAAAAAAGAGAAAAGAAATGCTTAGATACTTCATCTCTTAATTGAAGATAATAACTATCTCACTAGATTATTGTGACAGGTAAAAATTAAATAATGTGAGGAAAAAAATGTTTAGAATACAGTGTGGTCCGGAGTGTGCATTTGATATCCTTTTAAAATTGTTTTTATTAAGACATTGCATTTGATTCAGTGACATGTACTACTTATTTCAATCTCTTCACTCTCAGAAAATGAGATATGTAGGCAATTTCTATCCATTACATTTCATATGGTCCATAGAGAGCTTGACAAACAAGAACTAGTTTACAAAAATGTCAGCTCTTGACCAATTATTTGAAATAGAATGATGTGTTTTGTTAAAAGGGAAGTAGAAAAGTCAACTAATCTCGGAAAGGAAACAAGTGGTATACATGGTAGGAAATAAACTATAATTTTTTGGAGGGGGATAATCATAGTTTTGTAATCATCTGGGTTTATTGAATCCTGCCTGAAAATATAACTGCCTGAAACTAAATATGAAGAAGAGGTTTTGTTTCTGCTGGTTTTTTTTCCTTTATCTGTAAAATAATTGGTAGCCATTTCTAGGTTGAAAAAAATTAGTGCAAACTGTACATTGAATATTTTTGAAGCATCAAAACTTTACCTTTTATCTCTGAATGCATTAAAATATTCCTTCTTATACACAGTTTCCATGTATAGTAATTAATGCATTTATTTGGTAGAAAGTTTTAATCAAGAATAATGTACCAGGCTTTTGCCTTGATGTTGGGAATTAAGCACTGAACAAAGATAGTTTAGTTCCTGTACTCAAGTAACTTACTGGAGCAAGGAAGACATATATGATGATGAGTTTTATGAAAGAGACATTCAAGGGAAGTCTAAATGTATTTTTGTTAGACAAACCAAATGATTATTTTTACTTTAAGACATAGGGAGTTTTAACAGACTTAGAAACAAATAATATATCTCAAGAGCATACTCATGCCAGGGAATGACCCATTGGCTCGATATTTTTCAAACTTGCATGATTTGAGGGATTTGGTTAAAAATGCTACTACCTCCATTGCTTACTTGGAACCACACTAAAGGATTGATCTTCGATTTTACCTCTTGACATTATTTTTCTACAAATACTCAGATTGTAAAATGTTATATTATTTACCCTAATTATCAGCTCAACATTCCTTAACCATGAAGTTAAAAATCACTCTATAATTGGAGACAGGAAGTGGTGAGGTAGTCTAATAAATTAAAACTCTTGTGATAGGATCAATCTGTGATTTTTTAAACCTTCTAATTTTTGTGTAATTGCTTTTTATTTTTCATTTTCTCCACTTTCTATTAAATCATTCTGATTAAAACTGCTTGCCATCTGTCCCTTGATGCCTGATTCAACTTGATTTAACAGCATGTTTAAAGACTACAGTACTAGTGTTTTAAAAGAAATTCCACTAAAAGTGACACAAAACACCAAGAATTATCTCTGAGAACATTAGTATTTAAACTCAACCACACTTAAAATGCTTCTTTTTAATTGTAAAAAAAATGATGCAGCCAAACGTGTAATTCTTATCCTACAGAGGCAATATTATCTATTTATAAAATAGAAGAAATTGCTCCAGTTATATTGATATGGAGAGAAAAAAGTGGTAGTGACAAAAGTCAATGATAAATGAAAAGGTACTTGGGGCATTCCTGAATTTGCTTGTAATCTTTATTAATCCATCTAGTAAAATATCTTATAAACATAAAACTGAGAGATGTAAACTGAATAGACAGATAATATTACCTAGGAGCTAACAAAGTTATAGAAGTGGTCAGGGTGTCGCAAAATGAGCAGCAATACTGAAAACACACTATCACATAAAATATGCAATCCAAGGAAAATCCAATGTGCAATCAATATGTGGTAAGACTATGGAATGTCATCTTGTAGAAATAACAGAGTGAAATATATTTTCCAGTCTTTGTTGGACAAAGTGGTTTTTGTCAAGGTGAGATGAGAAAAGGCAGAGTTTATAGAAACAAAATCATTCAGATCAGTTCCTGCCTGTGTTACTTCAAGGAAATCTAATACAGACTTCAGACCTCAATTTTTTCTACTGTAAAAATAAAGATGATACTGGTTTCCATACTACCTTCTAAGGAACCCCTGGGATTTGGTAAAGGTTTTTGAACACTATCACGGGATGTCGAGCCTACTAAGTTAGTAATTAAAACTGGGAAACTTAAAACATGTAGCACATGACTGGGTAAACCTTATTAAAATTTAAGTTAAAGATGAGGATTATATGGCTATTAGAAGGCAAATAAGAACAATTATCTGGATTACTTGACTTCCATATTGGATTTACCTAAATTGCCTAGGAATATTAGCAGAAATGATTTTTAAAAGAACAAAAAACAACACTGAGTATTTGCTTTACTTCTTTGTGAATATACAGTTAGAAATTTTAATTCAATTTCCATCATTTAATGTTATGCACTTAAATTAATATCTTTATTTTAAAATGAAAATGTTTCCTCTCATAATTGTTACAGATTTTAATATAATAAATCACTGTAATAGGCTAGAGTATATTAATGTATTATACAACCATTTTTTTTTTACTTTAGCAATCTAAAATAACTGTCACATTTAATTTCACATTGTCAAAATAAACATACTCCTATTAAGAGAACTCATTATTTAAATAAGTTTCACAGAAGAAAATAAAACTCTCCATTATTTTTATTTATAATGAAATTACATTTTGGTGTCATGATCAGAGTTAGTAGTATTAGCACCCTAATGCAGGCAAAACATGGGGAATACATATATATCCTATTTAATCATTCTCTTACGATGCTTTTATGTTGTTTTAGGATGTAGGAAGACTGTGAATCAGCCCATTTAATTAGGTTCTGTTAAAGCAAAATGAAAATTCTTTAGTTTTTTTCTGGCTCATAAGCCTTCCAACCACACCCCATCTCTGCCTTTAAAAAAGCTATTCAGGCGGGGCGCGGTGGCTCATGCCTGTAATCCCAGCACTTTGGGAGGCTGAGGTGGATGGATCGCGAGATCAGGAGATGGAGATCATCCTAGCTAACACGGTGAAAACCTGTCTGTAAAAATAGCCAGGAGTGGTGGCGGGGTGCCTGTAGTCCCAGCTACTCGGTAGGCTAAGACAAAAGAATAGCATGAACCTGGGAGTGAACCTGGGAGTCACAGCTTGCAGTGAGCTGAGATCGCTCCACTGCACTCCAGTCTGGAGAGCCAGACTCTGTCTCAAAAAAAAAAAAAAAAAAAAAAAAAAAATTCCAATTTTTCCAATTTGAGTGAATCCAACTTTTCTGTTAAACCTTTCTCTTTTGTGTTCTTGGAATGGGATATGCATGCAACCTCAGGAAATTAGTAGCAGTAGTGTCCACGGTATTATCTGGGTTTGTTGAATCCTTGTCTATTCCTATCACATGTTGTATGTGTGCTGATCTTTAGCCTACTCTTGGATTATGTAGTAAGAACAGTCTGGAATGATGAAGGAGAGGAGTCAAATCATAAGGCCGTGTTTAACATAAGGCTTCAAGTAACTGTAATCCTTGAAAGTCCACATGCTTTTTTTTTTTTTCAGAAAAATAATATAAAGACCAAAGAACATTATTATCCACTATGACAATACAATAATTTTGTTTCAAAGTATGTGCAAGTTCTAAAAATGGAAACTCCTAGGTTGTATTTTTGCTTCATTGGTTTTACTTTCCGTCACGTTTGTTTCCTTCAGAAAGGAGTGTACATTACTACAGGTGTATTAAAGAGATAACTACCCTCAAGGGTGCTGTTTTAATAGAATCAAGGGGAGCTTTGGGATGCCCCTGATTTAAAAATATATATATATTTTGCATTAGTATGCCTGTTTTCATGACATACATGACATACATGTGCGTACGTGCACATATGACTGCACACACACAATTATGAATTTTCCTCTGACAATTATACAGACAGGAAGCAAGGAAATACTGGGTAGAAGAGGGCAGTTTCCCAGCAAAGGCCCTACCTTCAAGCCTGGAAACCCACAGCCCTAAATGCGAAGTGGCATTCCTGTTTTCACACCCAAATGTTGCCTTTTCCAAGACCACTCTGACGCACTGCACCCCTATCCTTTGCTCATATAAACCCCCACCTCCACTGGCAGAGCAGCAGATCAGTATGACAGAGAAGGAGAAAAAAGAAGGGGCATCGGAACATCAAGAGGAGTTTGGCTACAGACAGTCAGGAGATCAGTCATAAACAGCCAAATTCCAGGGGAAGATCATCTTCACACTCCATCCCCTTTCCAGCTTCCCATCCATGCCGCTGAGAACCACCTCCATCACTCAGTAAAATCCCTGAATTCATCACCTAAGTCTGAGTGACCTGATTTTTCCTGGCCACCAGACAAGGACCTGGGTACCCGGAAATCTGGGTATAAAAGACTGTCACCCTGACTTTTCACTAAACTGATTTAACACTTAGCTGTCCACAGAGGCAACTGTTAAAAGAGCATTAATTGTAGCACACCCTTAGATGCTACCATGGGGACAGAGCCCAAAAGAGGTTGCCCTGGCTCCTGCACCTGCCTGTCTGTGTTCTCCCCATCCATAAGGGGTTTGAGCACATGTCAGCCAAGCAAATGAGCCCCACCCCTGTGGCAAGTCCTGTGAGGGGGTCCTGCTTCACCATAATTATCCTGCTTCACCATAATTAGTGATATTTTAAAATTGAATTGTTTTTCATATTTCATGATAGTTCCATATGTAGAATTACCTGTTAAATAAATGTTATTTAGAATTTCAGGGAATAGATAATGTTGCTTTAAAATTATGTGAGTTTTCTAACAGCTGAACTTAGACTAGTTTCATTTATATTACTGTATCTTTGTATCTGAGTGTCCTAATAGTGACTGCTACCAATAAGTAGTATAAGTATGCGAGGAAAGAGAAATGACAATATAATTATCATGACTTCTTTCAAGTTGGGGAAATATTAATAGCTTTTTGCATTTAAAATTAATACAAATTAACATTAAAACAAAATGATTTTTCTGCCATGAATTTAAGAGTAAAATACTTACATTTTTAAACACCATCTTTCCTAACATTTTAGCATCTATTTCCAGAGGTGAAGTACTAGTGTTGGTCCTGCATAATAATAAAATCCTTCCAAAGAAGTAGAACTTAAAAAAAAAAACAAAAAAAAAAAAACATGAATTGCAAACCTCATGCAGTTTAGAATTAAAATGCTAAACCACTAAGACTGAGCAGTCATACAAACTTTAAGAAAAGATGCTAAAATTGTTTTTAAAGGGACCAAATGAATCAATTGTTATTTAAAAGGACCTTTATTCAGCATTGTGTTGACTAAACACTTCATGAAAGTTCTTGTTTTAAGGCAAGTCACCCTCATTTTTTTTATTGTTTATTTAAGAAAGCTTTTTAGTGGATCTTTATTTAAGAAACGTCCATAGTCTTTTTGTTGGTTTGCTTTAACTGAGCTTTTTACTTGCTCTGAAAGCGGTAAATCTGTTTCACTGTGTGCTTTG
Source organism: Theropithecus gelada (assembly GCF_003255815.1). Taxonomy (NCBI): domain Eukaryota; kingdom Metazoa; phylum Chordata; class Mammalia; order Primates; family Cercopithecidae; genus Theropithecus; species Theropithecus gelada. Next base: position 20,213,445 of record NC_037680.1, on the reverse strand, counting down.
GTCGAGATTTTTTCTTGCCAGCAATTTGTTCCTTCCTATTTTTGAAAAGACCAGCGTTCTGCTTTCACTTAAATGTGAAATGGAGAAAATTAAAAGTTAGTTTTATGTGTTTGTTTCTTTCAGGAATAAAAGTACAATTAACAACTTTATAGGGAGAATATTTTCCACAGAGCTAGTGATTTCCACAGTACTAGTACAAATTTGTAAAGAATTTTCTCATATGCATATTATCAATTTGCTTTTTCAAAAGTCTGTGTCAGTCTGTAATGTTGTCACAAGCTTAATTTAACAATTGTCAACACTGATGAGCTTTTTTAAAAAGTATTTTTCCAAATCTGATATGTTTAAAAAAATGCAGCTTAACGTTGTTGGATTTAGATTTCTGGGATTATTAATCAATTTGCCTTTTTCAAATACAGTTGATTTTCATTATTTGCAGGAGTTACATTCAGTAAAGTTACCTACATAATTGAATTAGTGAATACTAAATCATGAGGGGAAGTACAAGGTTAGGTTCTTGCAAGTTTCTGGTCACAACATTTTATTTTCATCAACTGATCCATAATATAATCTTTTACATGTGCTTCTTTTGAAAGACACTTTATTTATTATAAATTGTTTGAATATTGACACTGAACTCACAGATAGCATTATTTTGTTTCAAAATATGTGCAAATAGCATTATAACTTATGCTTGAACAAAGCTTATTTTAACACATTTTTTTCCCCTGTAAGGCACATCACACTGATCTTATGTTTAGGAACATTAGACAGCACCTCCGCACTACACTTGCGGGCCATTTTAAATAGCAAAATTACCAACCAAAAGCAAAAAATTAGAAAAACGTGGTACGAAAACACTGTGAAAAGGAAACATTCACAGTCTGAAAGTTGAAGCAAAGAAGGAAGAACATTGTCCTGCTTGACCTCAACATGGAAAATGGGCATCAGGCAACTCAAATTTTTTATTTCTGAGCATGTTCACGGATGACCACAAAAGACACTGCTATTTGATGAAGGATTTTTTTCTCCTTAGCTCAGCTAGGTCTAGGTTCTTGTCTCATGACCAGGAAAAATTAGGCACACAGACGAAGAGTGAGTAGAGTAGAATTTATTAAGTGAAAGGAAGGCTCTCATCAAAGAGAGTGGCCTTGAGAGTAGGTTCTTGGTTGCTGCCTTCACAGTTGAATCCAAGGGCTTTTACATGCAAGCTGATAAGGCTGGGTTTTATATTTGTATAAGGTGTGAATTCCTGGTGGCTCCACCCTATGCCTCCAGTATGCATGTGGGTCCTTAGTCCAATGTGGCCATGTTTAGGCAAGCCCCGTGTGCAAGTTCCCTTAACTGCACAAAACACGGGACAGAGGTTCTCTGGAGACTCTTTCCTTACTGTCTGCTTAAAGCAAGCTGGCTAACTCCTTTCATGTTGACTGTTGATTTAAGGTGGCAAATTTTAAAATAAATATAAGCAGGTAAACAAATGTGCAAATATGAAATCTGTGAATAATGAGGATTAACTGTACTTGTTTGCTATTTGCATTTTTTTTTTTCCAACTTTCCTTTGTCTTGGTTTTTCTATTGGGATTTTAGAATTATTTGTATTAATCTGTACAGGCACAGTATACATTAAGTATATAAACTGTGTCATCTTTGTTACATGTTTTTATTCCATTTATTTGCGTTTAATTTTTTTCTGATTTTTAAATATGTTAAATATATCATTTTTATTTTAGTTTTATTGTGTTATGGTCAAACAATATGGTCTCTTAAATATGGAGGTGTTTTGGCTGTGGTGTCTTATCCCACGATCACAGGACTGATTTAGCTTATTTCATGGGGTGACTGGCTGGCTCTTTGCCTTGCCATTTCATTCACTTCTTTCCAAAGTAGACTGTTGAATGGAAGAGGCTATTTTCCCCAGGTGGCTATTTTGTTTTGATATGTAAATTTTTAAAATGTGGCTATATATTTAGTGTGGGTACCCACTTGAAGCCTAGAGTTGGTATAATGATTATTTTAAGTTAAAAATTTTTGAGATTCAACAGACATCAAAATAAGCCTTCTCAGAACTTCCCTTATTTGAGTAAAGGCAGAATATTCTGGGAATGTTCTGCTATCAATTCCCTCTTATGGGTCATTTGACTCCCAGAAAGGAAATCAAAAGTGAAACTATCATACATTCCCTCTCTAGGGTAGTTTTAGGGCCATGAACAAGATGGAAAAGACCACTTGCATCTGTGTTTAAAACAAAACAAAACAAAACAAAACATGATTACAAACTTTCTTATCTTTGTTTTCCCACAAACCCATTTCTTTCCTATGGAAACTCTCTTGTTCTTCCCATAAAGGTTTTTCTCCACCTTCCCTTTTCCCTATTAAATTGGATATATAAGCCCCTAACATTAGCCCTTGAATAGACTGCTTCCTTTGCAAGCCTCATATGCATATGAGCAAACTTTTTCTTCTTTTGTTAATCTGTCCTTAGGCAGTTTAATTCACAAACTCCTAGGTACTAAACCTGAGAGGGAAGAGGAAACATTTCCCGCCCCCAGTATTAGTTTGTGATAATATATTATGCATTTTTTTGGCTTACTATAAATTGATTTTTGTGAATATTCTATGGATATTAACATTGATTAGAAAAATATAAAATTTAACTTATATCCTTTGACTTTATATGTAAATCCACCCAGACGAAATGACTATGTCCTTATACCCTAATTTATTTGGAATGTACATTATGTTAAGGACTGAGAGGTTTTTGTAATTTTACTTATTTAGCTACTTTCTTGTTTTTTTTAAGTCTTAGCTATCTTATGTAACTATGCCGTTCTGTTCAGAAAGTTTCAAGAATGTTTTATTTTCATGTAAGTAGTTTTTCCCCACCCTCCGACTCCTGTATGGAGTTTTCCCTTTCATATCATCATCACAGCCCTGGCTCAGTTTGGGCTTAACTGGGCTATTGAACTGTCCACACAGGGTACCTTTACTCATCCTACCAGATAAGCCTTGAGTAATATGCAATCTGCTGTTGATTGAAGGCCCTCAGGCACTATCAAAGCTGGCAGGGTTTATCTGCATTTTTAATGTGATTCTGAGTGTTCCCTCTAAAGGTAACAGAAAGGATAGGCTTCCCTTAGCCTTCTGCTTAGCTTCCTGCTTTGGCCATGACAGTCTTAACTTTCCTTCTTTTCTGATTTTTTTATCTTATCCTCCAAAGTATTTTTTTGCAAGGTTGTAGTCCCTGTCTCCTCCCTAATCATAGGCAAGTAATTCTCATCTCTTCTCCCAGAAGCAGGGTTGCAGGATCTTCCTTCTTTCCTACTAGTCTTTCCATACTTTGTTATACTATTTCTGAGTCCTCTCCTTTTGAGGCTTCTCTAGGAATTTTTGATGAATTCCTATTTTGAAGTGAAAGAACTAAAAATGAATCTTTCTTGGCTTTTTTCTCCTGGTATAAAAATCTAATTTTTGTTTCATTTCTTAGAGTTTGTTTTAAAAGACTGGGGAAGTATAACTGCCAATGGGTTCATCTTGCTCACTTCCCAGATCGAGCCAATTTATTAAGAAAGGGGAACTGCAATAAAGAGTTTAATTCACACAGTGCAGCTAATGAGACCAAAATTTTTTTATTAATCAAATTGGCCTCCCCCGGAATTTGGAGGCTAGAGTTTTGCAAACATAACTTGATGGGCAGGGGCATAAGGTGTAGGTGCTGCTGATTGGTTGGGGATGCAGTCACACAAGTGTGGAAAATGGTCCTTGTGTTCTGAGTCCACTTCTGGGTGGGGCCATCAGGTGGTCAGAAGTGCAGAAGTCATCTTTATATGTTTTGGATTCATACAGTTCCTTTTAAAATTTAGCTTCCTAAGGTCTTTTTTTTTTTTTTTTTTATAGTTTATGTTCTAGGGTACATGTGCGTAAAGTGCAAGTTTGTTACATACGTATACTTGTGCCATGTTGGTGTGCTGCACCCATCAACTCGTCAGCACCCATCAACTCGTCATTTACATCAGGTATAACTCCCAATGCAATCCCTCCCCCCTCCACGCTCCCCGTGATAGGCCCCGGTGTGTGATGTTCCCCTTCCTGAGTCCAAGTGATCTCATTGTTCAGTTCCCACCTATGAGTGAGAACATGCGGTGTTTGGTGTTCCGTTCTTGCGATAGTTTGCTGAGAATGATGGTTTCCAACTACATCCATGTCAAAAATGATATTAAGAAAAAAAAAGAAAAAAAAAACAAGGCTTTAATTGCCTTGATAATCTACATTATTAGTGGTTTGTATATTCATTTTCTCTATTTTTATCAGTTTTGGTAATTTGTATTTTTCTGGAGAATTATCCACTAATGCTAGGCTTTCAAATATGTCATCATAAAGTTGCAGATAATATTTTCATAAAATTTTCTAACTCTCTATCTGGTATATCTGTTTTTATTTTCTGCTTGCCTTTCTTATTCTCTTTTCTCCTTATCAGACTTGTGAGAATGTTTGCTTTTTATTCACCCTCGCAGAGCAAATTTTTGAATTCGTAGATCATACATTTCAGCTTTTTTCTTTGTTAATTTCTACATTCTGTTTTCTTTGGGTTTATTTTATAGCTTATCTTTAAAATTTTTAAAATGTTTACTTGGTTCCATTCAGTTTTTCTTTTTTAATAATGATTTTTCAGGGTATACATTTTTCTATAAGCAAGACTTTATCCTAATGGTTGGGGTATGAAGTAGTCTCTTTTTTATTGTCTTGTAGATCCTTAGTAATAGCAGTTTTCTTTTATTTTCAGACCTAAGGATTATTTAGAAAATATTTAGCAATTCCCAAATAGTTAGCTTTATGTTTGTGAACATTTTATTGTGCTTTTAAAATTTATTGGTTTATCAGAAGATGTGATCCATATGATTTTCCATGTGTTGAATTTAAGCATATTTTTTGTTCAAGTGCATGATTTAATTAAAAAAAGTTCTATGGACCTGAAAAAAAAAAAAAAAAAAGTGCAGAAGTCTATAAAGACATCTTACAAGACCAATCTTAGGTTCTACAATACTGATGTTATTTACAGGAGTTATTGGGGAAGTGGCAAATCTTGCAGCCTCAGAATAATGGCTGACAATCATATAACTCCACCTACACCTTAGCAGAATTCAGGTCCCCATCATCTCCTAACCTGGTGGTATTTCATTAGTTTTACAAAGGGGGGTTAGTTTTGAGAAGGGCTATTATCATTTAAACTACAAACTAATTATATCCCAAAGTAAGCTTGGCCCACATACCTTTCCACATAAAGTATATCTTGTCAGGTCATGGAATTTTAGGGTTATAAAACATCTGTCTTCATATTAAAGACTCTTTTACTAGTTTTCTAACATTTATTTATGCAAAGGTATTAGACTGACCTAGGTTTGTCACTTATGTCTAAATACGTTTAGATTATAAACATATTTTTGGTCAGGCACGGTGGCTCACGCCTGCAATCCCAGCACTTTGGGAGGCCGAGGTGAGTGGATCACCCGAGGTCAGGAGTTCAAGTCCAGCCTGACCAACATGGTGAAACCCTGTCTCTACTAAAAATACAAAAAATTAGCTGGGCATGGTGACAGGCACCTGTAATCCCAGCTACTTGGGAAGCTGAAGCAGGAGAATCGCTTGAAACCAGGAGATGGGGTTGCAGTGAGCCGAGATCGTGCCATTGCACTCCACCCTGGGTAACAAGAGTAAAACTCCGTCTCCAAAAAAAAAAAAGATTATAAACATATTTTTGTCTGAATGATTAAAATATATCTTTGCTATTAAACTTGTACCTTGTACCTTGTACCTTGGTCCATAACTTGTTTAAAGAGTTTTCCTGGTTATTGGAGATTCTGGTTTGTTGTTGTTGCTATTTCCAATTTTGTAGTTCTGATATAAGAAGTTCTAAAGGAAACACATTTAATGACATGGACTTCTTGGGAGGAATGCAAATTACAATTCCTCCTTTCCCGTTGACTTAAATATCAATGCTAGCTTTCTGAGGCATAGTCAGTAAAATTCGGTGCCCCCTAGTACTATTTTAATTGACTATTTTTCTGTTTAAACAAAACAAAATGAACATTTGTCACTTTTCAAGCTGATATAATGAGTACTTGGTAGCACCATACTTTTTTTCCAACTGTGTATTGAAAATGTATGATTTACCAATTTTAAATAGCAAACTTCACTTAGTTACATACAGGTTGAGAAATAATGTTTTGCTATTCTAATGATAAGAATTGTTAAATAAAACTGTGATCACATTACAGCCACAAGCAAAAGTTGCACAATTCCCACCAGTCTTTCAAGAAATACTTTTAATAAAATTATATAAAATGTATATTTTCTTTTTTTTTCTTTTTTTTTTTTTTTTTTGAGACCCAGTCTCGCTTTGTCACCCAGGCTGGAGTGCAGTGGCCCAACCTCCACTCACTGCAAGCTCCACCTGCCGGGTTCACGCCGTTCTCCTGCCTCAGCCTCCCGAGTAGCTGGGACTACAGGCACCCGCCACTATGCCCTGCTAATTGTTTGTATTTTTAATAGAGACGGGGTTTCACCGTGTTAGCCAAGATGGTCTTGATCTTCTGACCTCGTGATCCGCCTGCCTCGGCCTCCCATAAAATCTTGCAGCTTTAGTGCTCTCTGATCAAATAGAATGTAAATATAGTCTTTCTTTCTTTTTCTTTGACACGGAGTCTCGCTCTGTTGCCAGGCTGGAGTGCAGTGGCATGATCTCAGCTCACTGCAGCCTCCACCTTCTGGGTTCAAGCAATTCTCCTGCTTCAACCTCCCAAGTAGCTGGGACTACAGGTATGCACCACCATGTCCAGCTAATTTTTATATTTTTAGTAGAAACGGTTTCACCATGCTGGCCAGGATGGTCTCGATCTCTTGACCTCATAATCCACCCGCCTCGGCCTCCCAAAGTACTGGGATTACAGGCGTGAGCCACTGTGCCTGGCCTAAATATAATCTTTCAATTTTTAAAAATTTATCTTTCAAAGATGGATACTAAAATTTTTCTGTTTTGAAAATTATATAATGCATAAATCATCCTATAAATATAACTACAGTTTATTTGTATCTCCATAATTTAAAACACCATATAAAAAATTTAATGATATGCTGTTATTTACTAAGTCTTCCAAAGTCTGAATAGAACCTTTTACTTTTTTGCCTATTCTTTCTTTATTTATTTTTTTTATAAATCACATTATATTAGGGAATTATTTCCAAAGTCCAATGAAAAGTGATTGAATACAATTTAAAAGAAATAGTAGGATCACTGAGCATATATATTAGTTCAATAGAAGATAGCATAATACTAATGCAAAGAAAAAAAAACAATGAGTTTATCTTGCATATATCACAATTCACAAAACAACTCTGGTTCTTGAAAATGATAAAATTATTTTTAGAAATATTCTTTCTCATGTAATAAATATTGCTGAACAAGTTGTCAGAGCCCTGGCATCAGAAAGTAGTTGACTCGTGGATTGGTAAGAACTTACCAACGACGGTATATGTTTGAAAAAGAAAGTTTTATTGGAAAGAAAGAACACTACAGAATAGTTCAGCAGAGCTCCTTAGTAAGAGAGGAGTGGGTGCCCTGTGATGGGTTTTTCCTTAGGAGTATTTATAGACCTTAAAGTCAGAGCTTATGAGTAGTTTGGACCATATTAGCCACATGGGTGATGAGAAACTATTACATTTGTAGACATTTCGATGTCTTAATGTAAGCACGGTTTGCACAATGAGTTTGGATATGCATGCATTCCAGACGTGTCTAGTTACTTCTGAATTCTTCAGATAAGGAGTTTTGTCTCTGGATGGTCTGCTTGATGGTCACCAGGTGATCTTCACTCTGCTGAAATTTTTTATACCTTTTATTTTATTTTTTTAAAACTATACATAAATGCTTACATGATCAAAAGTTAGAAAATGATTTAAAAATATCTGGTCTTAAGCACCTAGGTGTTTTCCTTAGCTCGGTGGTTTTTGGCGGAGGGGGTGGGGGGACTTTTAGGAGCCAAAAAACTAAAGTGGAATATTTTCTATCATTGCTTTTCTTCTATTCCCTAAACTATTTAGAATACAAAATGAAGTGTCAATGAAATAAATATTTAATTTCAGCAAAATTGGTGAGAAGGTAAGGCCTTGGATTTTTGTCAGCTTTACAAATACGAGACTGAGCCTTTAAATCATATTGTTTCTAAGTAAAGTGAGATGAAGTGCCAAATCACGAGTTTTATCTTTTTTTAAAAGTGATGAAATACCCATTTAGAACCTTACTTGGTGTTCAAGCAACTTTCTATTCTGGACAGGAAGAGAGCAGCTGGCAAGGTTTGGCCCCCTGTGGATTCCCATTTCCTCCCAACTTTTAACTTTCACTGCTCTCAAGGTGACCAGCTTTTTTTTAAGAGGATGATTGCGGTCCCTCTGGAGATCTCCTTGCTAGTGGTTGTAGTTCTGAATACTTATATACAAATGCCAGTAAAACAATAGCTATCATATGACCAAAAAAAAAAAATGCATTTTGAAAATCACTTTAATTCCAATGTAAGTTTTATAAATTTCTTAAAGTTCAAAACAGGTATAAATTTTTTGAAAAGCCAGGTCCATCAATTTATGTTATTTACTAGCATTCTCTAAACAATCGTTTTAGAGAATAAAGAATCCAATGACTTTTCCAAAGAGTATATCTGACAGGTGGTCAATAAAAGTCTGTTTACTGTTATTGAAACTGGAGCAAGATACTCTGCATTTTGTTCCTTGGCTTTTTCAAACACGTTGGCATAACTCAGGTTAAGCTTTCTCTGTCTGATAACAGAAACACAACTCGAGTTCTGCAGAGCAAGTCTGAAAGGTGCAGTATTATTTTGAACTACAAAGACTAGAAAAATCAGTTATTTAAAAAATTCATCATGAACTCACAAATGGTAAGAGTAAACACAGCACACAGGTTTAAAGTGTGTAGATTTCTAGAAAAAAAAAGTACGAAACTAAAAAAAAAAAAATTACATTGAAGTGATATGTGTTTTCTCCAAAGCATCAAAAACTCATTTATCTAAGTTGATTGAAATCAGATATTAACTGGATATATAAAATCCATATAATTTGAAGAGGTCTGTCAGTTTTCCCCACGTTTTGAAGAGGGCCATAAATATATGAGATATCTACATAAACTGATTGTCTTCATCCTAGCTTTACGAAATACAATTCCAAAATGATAAATGCAGACTTTGATGGTTAGCGATTATAACATAGTAATTATTGGATGTTACTATAATACAGTCATCATGCTAAGCCAATTTTTTTATTTATTATTTATTTATTATAAGATCCTTATGAGTCGAGTACTATTACTATACCACCACTTTATAAATGAGTAAACTGAGGTTTAGAGAGGATCAAGTCCATGATCTTACTCCATGAATTGATCTCTTAATAATACATTTTGCTGCGAGTGGAAGAGATCATAGACTCAAAATCATACTAACCACAGGCAGGTGTTTTTAATGAGTGAGATAAATTTGCTGTAGAAAATCCAGACAGGGGAGAATATGTCAAATCTGAAATACCATTCTCATTCAAAAGAGTGGAGCAGCAACTTAATTTCAGCTGATTATTGTTTTGGGAATAATTCAGACCCTTGCTTTCTAGAAATTTTAAAGATAAAATATGAATCTGTATTTTTACATTGCTGTTCAATTTTTAAATTTCAACAACCAATTAAGAATATGTATAGACCAAATAAAACCTGAACTGTAGGCTGAGTCTAACAGAGAAGTGGAAATGCAATAAGAGACACTATTCCATTCATTTCATGTTCAAATAAGTCAACTGGCATTAAGTCATTTTTAAAACTATTGCTGTTTTAGCAGTAAAATGACAGAGCTAGGTCATCTTCTTTATTGCATTGGTAGTTCCTTAAGTCACAATTCTTAGTGTTGTCTGGTTGGACATACTCCAAAGTCTTTCTAAGAAGTTTACGTACAATTTTGTGGATTTTTTTTTTTCAGTTGTATTTTCTTATCTCAAACAAGTCCCCCTACCCAACTTGGCTTCTGTCAATGAGCATAGCAAATTGAGAGGCCGTTTACTACAATAAGCTCTTTTGAAAGCTGACACTAATTGTTTTTCAGCTTAACAAACTCTGAAGAGATCAAAGATTTACTCTTTAAATTACTTAACTTTTTGCTGTTATTATTATTTTAAATTCAACTTTTATTTTATATACAGGGAACACATATGCCATAATCCTAAATAAATTAACACAGGAATGGGAAACCAAATACCACATGTTCTCACATAGAAGTGGGAGCTAAACATTTAGCACACATGGATATCAGCATACTATATTATTTAAGAAAAGTTTGACCCAGTTAAAAAGCAACTATTTTTAGCATTCCAGGACAAAAGAGTGTTGACGTATAAGCTCAAATAATATGTTAAAACATTATAATCCTTAAACTACCGCGAGAAACTAAACAAAAAATAAAAATTATGTCGAACGTGAAAAACATGGAGAGATGACTCTCAATAGAATTGACAGCCTTTATGTCAATGCCAAATGTGGTTGGTATAAAATAATTTGCTCCTCAGAATACCTCTTTGAAAAAAGACTTTGCCAGAACCAAAACCACCAGAAACCAACAGCACTTTTGTGCAGTTTAAAAACAGTGTTTATAATATATCTATGATATATTGCTTATATAGGCCATTTGTATTGGTAAATAGTTTTATTAAAAAGAGGGCTTCTAAAAAAAACCTTCAGCTTTATTTATTTATTTTTTTTCACAGTCGTATTGGCAAGAATTGAATTAGCTTGGTGATTCAAAAATGTTGTCTATTGGCAAAGAAAACGTAGCTACTGGTAAATAGGTGCACATTTCTTTATGGAAAAATTCTACCTCTTGTTTTCAATCAGCAGCTGAACTTTTAAAGAGAGAGAGAGAGTATATGTGTGTGCTAAGGCCCAGCTTCTGCAAATGTACTTATATCCCAATTTAATTAGTCAATCTGTAAATGAAGCCAAGATTGAATTTTGTTGCTGCCACGAGTGAGACAAGCCAATATGACGAACCATACTGAGTGAGCAGCCAAACAGTGACATTGCATAAAACAGGTCTTTTAAATAATTCCATTTATTGACAACCAATTATGTTTATTGCCTTTATTGTAAAGAAAAAGAGGCTTTATTTATTTTTAAGAATGCTGCTGCACTCTCTGGATGATGTTCAAAAGTCCTAAGTTGTTTTGAAATTTTCAAGTCATATAAGTGAGTCATATAATCCTTAAAAATATATTTAGAGTTATCTTTTTTTGCATCAAATGAATGACACAGGCTCTTAAATACAGCCACTGCTGGCATTACTTCAGCATAGGTCATAAAATACAAAGGTAAGAAATATTTCAAAAATTTGATTTCAATAAATATTGAAATGATAAAAATAGAATTGCCTCTGGTTTGCTTTATTATAGGATGAGGATGAAAAGATTATCTTGATATTAACAAAAATGGATCAGAATATAGTTGGAATTCACAATTGGTGCTGATGTTTAAGAAGTAAACATTTCACTTGAGTTTCACTACTAGTTCATAAATAAATAAATTTATTATATTTTCAATATAATCCTCAAGAAAAGCTAAACTGGGTAGCTGTAACCATTTAAATGGTTAAAATATATAAAATAGTAATTTTATATCATCTTGGTAGAACTCATTTATGGCCTATCAACATAAAAGCATTCTTTGATTAACTGATGTTTGTGTTATAATTGTACATTTTTTTTCTATCTTCCTGTATTATTGAGACCTGAGTTGGTGTGCCTTTTAAAATATTTTTCTCAAAAAACGAGTACCAACTATGTATAATTTCTTTCATTTGGCTGTATTTGCCTCAGTTTTGGGCAACTGAGAGAATCTGATAAGATTTCTGAGCTCATTCTATCATGGTTATGGTGGCAAGAAACCCAACGTAGGTGGACAGATACGAGCACGGTTATGTTTGTCGCTGCAATAATCCCTTTCCTCCCTAATTTGCTCTGTTCCCAGTGACAGAAGTGATGGTGCAATTGAGGGTTAACCTCCAAAAAACTTTTCAGGATTAGGCTCATAGTATGACCTGTACAATAGAAACAGAAGGGTCCAAATACATGTTTATGTTAGAGGTGTATCACCTCTGTTGCTCTATGGTCATGATTATCATTATATGAGATTTACAAACTAATGATATATATTCTATTTGGCTAATTCTAATTCATAAGATTCTACTACCACTAAAGGAGAAGAATACAGGCATACTTGGGAGTGGAGAGGCTTGGATCCCTGATCCAGCTCTGTATAAGCAACTGTAAACTTTGGCATTTCTACCATTAAAAAGTAGCTTTGATTTCTATATACATTCTTTCCCTATAAATTTTATAATACCAGATAACAAAAGAAGTTGCATAGCTTTGTGATTCTGAACTTACCTTTGGTTATATCTATTGTGTGTCATCTCATCTGACTCAGTGAAATACGTTTAAAGTCATGACTGCATAACCTTTTAGCCTTGTGAAACTGATATGCTGTACTATTTTTACCATGTGAAAGCATGATTCTCCCTATTGAAGAGATACCAAGGCAAATGGGGAATCTGGGATAAATTAAATTCAGTCTGGTTTAGATAACAGAACAGCATTTATTAATGCTGTGGGTTTACAGAAAAGTAGTAACTAGCATTATTGCTCCCCAGCAACTTCTAAATTGGAGATGCTGAAAAAAGCTAATATAAGAAAAAATTATTTCTTCCATGTTGCCATCTACTAACCAACACATATGTGCACTCATATTTCACTTATTCATTCAAATACACAGTTTATTAAGCAGTATCACCTGATTAAGATATAAATATAAATTGATTTTATGTTTTGATTCCTAAATTCAACTGTGTGATGTCAAATATGCCCTTTTATTCTCTTATTAATGTATTGTAATGTCAAATATGCCCTTTTATTCTCTTATTAATATATTAGGAAGATCCCATGTTTTTCTCAGTTACCCTATATTATTAAACTAAAACCATAGTTTCATGTTAGATTTAAACTTCTTTCTTTTCCCTTGATTCAGCATAACAGATTGATGTGGCTTTTGAGTGGTAAGGTAGAGATGAACATAGTCTACAAATTCACTTCTTTTCCTACACTAGTACTTTGTAAAGGAAGTATTAATTTTGTTCTGGTGTCTTTTCTCTCTGCCTTTTCATGCGGGAAGACAGGGAAAGCGTGGTTCTTACAGAACTAGTTATCTATTGATGGCATGGAGTCTGCCCCGGTTCTGCTCTGTCTTAATCTGGTTTCACATTGGCTAGCTGTCTCCGACAATGTCATGATCTCTGCAGAGGTGCTTTATTTTCTGCTGGTTATTTTTGAGCTTTCCTGTCATCTTCCAAGTCAGTCAGGATTCCTCTAGAGAGGAATAACATCATTGCTTGGTCTCGTGGGGGTTTGACACTCACTGCCTTGCATGGTATCTCCAAGGCTTTTGTCTACCCCCTCTTACCTCCAATTCTCTTCATAAGGAATCTCAGAACTTTAAGAAACCCTTTCTATACTCTTGGAAAAAAATTGTATGAAGAACTTTACTGGGGGATTTTAGATGGGGGGGGTCTCCATGTTGTTTTCCCAGGCACACTGTATCATGGAAGCCTCAGTAGGCCTTCTGTCTTAGCTATCTTAGTGGAGACACAAGAGACACAAGTACAAATCTGTTTTCATGTCCACTCCCAAGCATCAAGGGCAACACTTCCAGCTCTGTATGAATCTTTCACCGTACTCCACACTATTCCAACAGCAACCCCTCAGTGGACCTACAGGTTTCCAGTTCCACCAACATTCATCCAAGGAATAAAAGGCCAGGTTTCCTTTCTTCTAGGTACCTCACATCTTGTAAGTGATTCTGTCGAGTATCCCTACCTCACTTGTCCTTGAAAGAAAAGGGACATACTTCCCTGTTTTTCCCATTGGGTAAGAAAGAATAACTTCTCCCATCAACATGGTGATTGCAGTGATTTCTACTGACCCCTTCTTAACCCTTTCTAGCCCTCTTATTTATGATGGAGACAGGAAAAATGTGTTTGAGGGAAATAAGGCTTATTTGCAATCCTTGTAGGATGTCCTCAGTTAGATGTCTGCCCCGACCATTTCTTGCTCTTTTAAAAATTTGCTGTGAGCTCCATTTTCTAATTTCAAGGTCAAAGAAAAGCTCCACTCAACATTCTGTTACCTGAGATTATTGAGTATTTATTATGCAATGTGCTAGGCACTCTGCTTGCCATGGCAGAGTTTACTCTGAACTCAGAAGTGTTAGTACTAAGGGTTCCTTTATATTTCCCCCTGTGAGCTATTAAAGTCTGGTATATTAGGTTTCACATCTTGTAATTTGGCTTCATTTTGGGGAATTCAGCATTAAGAGATATAAAATCCAGGATAAGAGATCCTGAAACTGGCTCCCAGAGTAGATGTATCCTGCTAGGATAGAAAGGAAAAATAGATGTCATTATTCAGACAATGTCATGTAAGTGGAAGTTAATATATTTTGTTGGTAAAATAGAATAATAGTATTACCCATATAGGGTTCAGAATGTGATAATTAGGTAATCAATGCAGTATGCAGGTTTCAAAAAAGTGTTAACTAGTGCTATGAAAAACTATAGAAAATATAAATGGGCCTGAACGAAAACTCAAAAAGTATGGGTGGAACTCAAGACATATCGGTGTACCAGATTTCCTATATTTAGCTGACAGCCTTCTTTAACTACACATGTGGAATAGTTTCCAGGGTTCTATCTGGTTGTAAAGATCTTAGTTTTCATTTTTTCTTGGGTTCTTACTAAAAACAGTTTAGGTAAGCTAATCCTAGGAAAAAGAGTTGTGTGAATGTGTGTATGTGCATGTAGATGTCTATGTGTGCAGACCTGTGTGCAAGTGTGCAGAGATGTGCATGTCCAAACACATGTATGCACATTTGTGTGTGTATGCACTCATGCATGCTTTGGGAAAAAGTTACAAAATCTATCCTCATTGCCCAATGAGAACTGAAAGATAAATGTCCATCTAGTCTCTGTGCTTTGGGAGTTGAGATATTAGAGGAAGTCCTGTCCACTTCTTGTCGTATCTGCAATTAAAATACTGTTTATCACTTTTAAATAAAAGATTTAAAAATATTTCACTAGAAAGAAATTAATGTGGTAGTCTAAATTGCTTGACCTATTCATAAACTTTACTTGCATTTTAGAGTTACTCCTATAAGGAAAGCAAGACTATAATAAGAGTTTTTTCAGGCAGAGAAAAATTTACAAATATTTACTGAAAGCCAATTATAGGTGAGACACTGTTTAGTGCTGTACTTAGACAAGTCCTTTGGCATTAGATCTTTGAAAGTGGGTTTCAGAATATTAATATTCTTACAATTGTGGTATGTTCAGCGATTATAATTTTCAGTTTCCCCTAGACTTATGCTTTTACCTGAAGTCAAATAATCCTTAATTTTTTCTGTGGCCTTTGAACATTTTGGAACTAAGGAAGCTAAAAAGCCTTAATGAGACATTTTAATGGCTATTAAAAATATTAATTGTAATCCCAGCACTTCGGGAGGCTGAGGAGGGCGGATTACCTGAGGTCGGGAGTTTGAGAGCAGCCTGACCAACAGGAAGAAACCCCATATCTACTAAAAATACAAAATTAGCTGGGTGTGGTGGCACATGCCTGTAATCCCAGCTACTCAGGAGACTGTGGCAGGAGAATCACTTGAACCCGGGAGGCAGAGTTTTCAGTGAGCCGAGTACGTGCCATCGCACTCCAGCCTGGGCAACAAGAGCAAAACTCTGTCTCAAAACAAATAATTTTACAGATAAAGAGAGCATGATATTAAGTATATAAATTTTTCCCCTTTTAATCATCATAGACCACTGAGGTCTGAGTTCCTCATGTAAGCTAAGATGCCGGACTTGGAGTGCACAGCCTGAAGAAAAACAATTGAGAGTTCTGAGGATCAGTTATAGGGAAACAGTGATGCTAAGGGTATTCTTGAACATCTTTAATGTTCTGCTACCATTATTACTTTTACAGAATAAAAATAAAATAGTAACATTTGACGTTGTACAATAATTATCCAAATAGAAATTCACATTAGCTGATTTCAAAGAAGCACTTTAGTATTTACAAAGATGATTGCAGGGTATAATTGAATACACTATAGAAATTTGAATAATAAATAACCATTTTTTTCTGTTCAAATTCATATATGACATTTTATTTTCCTGTTATACCAGGATTTTTACAACCAATTTAAAAGATACCATATAGTTTGAATCAGGACCATAGAAAGTAGAGACACATTTTAGTTTCTGATGTCCTGCTATATTTTAATATAGATTTATAATTCTCAAAAGGCTTTCATATTTATCTCACTTGATTTTCACAAGAATCATATGAAGTGTGAAGCACTTTTTATTATGATCATTTCAAGGTTGGAGAAAGGAAGGCTTAGCAAAGTTGTATTGTCTGCTTGAGGCCATGAAATGAATTATTACCATTATTCACCATCGATTTTTCAAATAAAAATATTTAGCAGAGGGCAACTACCATTCATTGATAGTTACTTTACAAAAATAGTTATAGGCTCATTTAATTTGTTAACCTAATTAACAATCACAACATTCCTCATATAATAAATTTTATCTTTTTCATTTATGAATTAGAAAAGAGTTTGAGAACTGTAATAATTTGTATGATATGAGCCAATCTATTTGTAATGAAGAAACATGAAAACATATCCATTTTATCTTCTGTATTTTTCAAGAAAATTGACATTTCACACTATTATGTAAATGGAGGAAAAGTCTCTAATTTTTAATAATGTTAAAATTTTATTTTAAAAAGGCAAGTTGCTTGCACCATTTTAAACTTAAGTGTGTAGAATGTAGACTAGATAAATGAAAATTGCTATGAAACATTTCTAAAATTAACATGCCCATTCAGTAAATTTAGTTTTGTTTTCTTTTTTCCATTTTCTTTACCTCAACCTTGTTCTTTCTCTTCCCGTTTTTCCTGTTTCTGCTCCTTTTTTTTTTTTTCTTACTCCCCCTCTTTGAAGCAGCATCAGTTGACAGATACTTGCTTAATAGAAGCTTTTTTTAATTGGTAGGGAAAATTATAGGTATTAGAGAAACTTCAAAAGTTTCAGAATTTGAAAATTATTATTTTGTCAGTGCACAGATTTTTGTTTGTTTTAAAAATTTCATGAAAGAACATAGTCTTCTGAGAGAGCGTAAATTACCATAGATTCTCCATTTGTTGTTAAAATGTCAACTTTGAGCAGAATTCAATGATTAACTCTGTAATCATATAAAATTAGAAAATCAAGAAACATGTGTTATAAACAAAAACAGATAGATCTTAATTACTCTGAAGACATTTATTGAGAACCACAGTGTGTCAGATGCTATGCTAGGAGATTCAGGATTGTAATACTTTACCAAAGTACCTATCCTCAAAAAGCGACTAGCAAGGAATGGCTCACGCATTTAAAGAATATGTGTTTAAGATACTGAAACTTTCTGTTGGACTGTTGGCAATGCAGGACCAACTTTAATCTCTTTCTGACCTTACTTCATGTGACCTGTCATTAACTACACACTTTCTAAAGGCCTCCAGAAGTGTGTTTCATTTTACAGGTCTTATTTCGCAAGGCAAAGTACATATTGATCTCAAGGTATGGTAGTATGTTATCAAAAACAAAGCCTTTTTTTTTTTTTTTTTTTACATTTAAAATGTTACTTGACCATACAACTAATCTTGCTCCTGAGGATTTACGTTTTTTTGTTTGTTTGTTTTTGTTTTGTTTTTTTTTTCTCTCTCTCCGTCTTTCTGTCATCCAGGCTAGGGTGCGGTGGCATGATCTCAGCTCACTGCAACCTCCACATCCCAGGTGTGATGCATAATCACAGATAGATGTGTTGCATAATTTAGCAATTCAAGTGATTCTCCCACCTCAGCCTCCTGAGTAGCTGGGATTACAGGCATGCATCATCATCTCAGGTTAATTTTTGTATTTTTTGTAGAGACAGGGTTTCACCATATTGGCCAGGCTGGTCTTGAACTCCTGACCTCCAGTGATATTCCTGCCTCAGTCTCCCAAAGTGCTAGGATTACAGGAGTGAGCCACTGAGCCTGGCCAAGGATTTACATTTAATAAAAGCTTTTTGAAAGGAAAAAAGAAGGCGCACACTCTGTTTTGTGTAGATATACTCTCTAATTAGAAGTAATGTGGTGTTTGTAATGCCTTTGTTCTTATACAAAGTTTAATAACTGTTATCCTAACCTAATTTATTATAACATATTTGGCATAGGGAAGTATAATAGGAAAGAAATATTTAACCTTCAAGATCCAAGTCTAAATCAAACTCTCAACTTCAAATAGCACAGAAAATGCTCAGTAAATAAATGTCTAGCAGTTACTGACATTTATAATATATATGAACATATATGAATATATAAATCCTGAAAAAAATGAGAATACGGTATAGTAGAATGGTTTGGGTAATGTAGCAGATACAATTGTTTTGATATCTCTTATTGATCAAATAGTCCTCCTCCATCTGGGAAGAATGTACTGATGAATTGCAGGCCTTCTCATGAGCAGTGCACATGAATATCAGATGGAGGAGGGAACCAGTAAGCAGACACCTCCTAGCCAACACCACCTACTGAAACAAGCAAGACCAAAGGGCAGCTGGCTGGCACAGGCAAATCACATTCATGTTGAGAACAGATGCTCTTGTTGCCACTTGAAAACCTATCAAAGACAGATCTTAATTGTATCATAGTACAACTAGGTTACATACAAAAAAAAAAAAAGATATCCTTTATGTTAAGAATTGAAATTGAACAGAACTAAATATAATCAAGAGAGTAAAGAATAGATAGAAATGAAAGGCCCTAGTTAAAGCGTACCACAAGCAGAATGCCTTGAGTTTCCTCTAGAAAAAAAATAATAAATTCTAGGGGAACTTAATGTATGTTGTATATTTTTTCTATCATGTCCAAATATGACAATATCTTCATTATAAACTTCATTACGATTACTAACCTTTGCAAAAAGCTTGCTTTTTGGTAACTCATGTTGTTTCTCTAATGAGAACCTATCACATGCCTTACTTTCAGGGCTGACATTCTAAAGTATTGTATCTTATAATCTTATAAAATCTGCTCAAAGCTTTTCCTCCGAAAGACTGCCTCTTTCTCTTATCGTGGGAGTCTTTGTGCATTTTGTGCTGCTATAACAGATAACCTGGGACTGGGTAATTTACAATGAACAGAAATTTACTTCTCACAGCTCTGGAGGCTGAGAAGTCCAAGACTGAAGGGCCAACATCTAGTGCGGTGCTTCTTGCTGTGTCGTCATGAGATAAAAAGCACAGAGAGAGCAACCGTAAAAGGGGCTTAGACTCTGCCTTTCACCATCAATTCACTTTTGCAATAATGGCATTAATTCATTCACTTTACCCTCTTGGCCTAGTCACTTCTCATTAGGCCTGACTCTCTCAACACTGTGGCACTGGGGATTAAACCTTCAACACATGTTTTTGGGGGGATACATTCAATCCATAACAGGGGTTGTCTGTCATTCTTCACCATTGTTGTTTTTGCAGTTGTCTACAATGTCATTGAATGGCTTGAGTCTGAGCTTACCTTTATCCTTAGTGAATGCTTCTATCCTTTTAAACTTAAAATTGTTCCTTGAGTTTCTGGACAACAGCTGCCTGGCCTGAGAGGCTGACCCTATTGTAATGAAGTTCTTCTTCAGCTTAGATCAGAACAACAGGGAGATAGGCATGATGCATAATTTAGCAATGCCACATCTTAGAGAATAATATTCTTTAGCTCAGAAAGGTCAGTTGGAAAGGTTGAATGGTTTTAATTACTTATTTTGTTATTGTGAACACAGGTCAGTAACATATGCTGAAGATCTAGCTGCTGGTCTCCTGCTTGTGTAGCTTAAAATCCTTTGTGCCCTATCTCATTTCAAAAATTTGGAAGCCAGATGGGAATGCGATTTTGCTCTAAAACCCCCTTAAACATTAAAATTAGATGGTTTAAAACTGAAAGTTTAAACTTTTTATTTAACACACGCGTTTTTAGATATATTTGTAAGGCTTGGGTAAGAAAATTGTTTTCAAATTTTAAGGTTAAAATACTGTTTATATTTAGTGCCATTTAATATTTTAGATTTTTAGAATAAACAAAATGTCAATTTAAAACTTGTTTAAATAATATTTAGTACTTAGAATTCTCCTGATCTATCACATAGATATGAGAAGATGTGTAAATAACCTTAGGCCTTCATAATGCACCTTATTGTCTTCTCTTTATTACTTTTTCCTTTGAGGATCTTGTTAAGTTCCATTCTTGCTATCTGTATGTTTTTCTCTAAAAAATACTCTAAAAAATATATCACAATGAAACTTTTCAAATATTAATAACAAGTTAGCTGGGCGTGGTGGCTCACACCTGTAATCCCAGCACTTTGGGAGGCTAAGGCGGGCGGATCACTTGAAGTCAGGCATTCGAAACCAGCCTGGCCAACATCGGGAAATGTTGTTTCTACTAAAAATACAAATCCCAGTTACTTGGGAGGCTGAGACAGGAGAATTGATTGAACCCGGGGGGTGGAGCTGGCAGTGAGCAGAGATTGCATCACTGCACTCCAGCCTGGATGACAGAACGACTGTCTCAAAAAAAAAAAAAAAAATTTTCAGTCACAGATTTATCTATTTTACTCATACCCTCAGCTCTCTTACTCATCTTTTTCTTTATTCTATTCTGTTGAGACAACAACAAACTTGGCTAAATCTAACTCTCCACAGTTCTGTGCTTGCATGCTTGCACACCAGGCAGTTAATTGCCAACAGAGGAAGGAACACACAAACAGCAAGCAAAACATGACAGTGTTCACTGTTCTCATTTTAAATTGCTAAACTCTATTCTCTAAGTGGACAATATTATAGCCCAGAAATTCTACTACATATTTTCTTACAGTCTGTTATTCCTTCTACACTGTACTATTTTACACCATTCTTTTCTCAATCCGTCACCTCCTTGACACATTTTATTCTCCTTTGATGACCTGCCCTATTATTTCAGCGAGAAAATACATGCAACAGACAAGGACTTCCATGTGCAATCACCTCCATTGAACATAAAATATTTTGCTTTCCTTCCTGTTACCTTGAGTGCACTCTCCAGGCTTCTATCTAAAGCCAGTTTCTTCCTTTTTCCATGAATTTCCTTCTGCTCTCTCTGGCTACTTAAAAATATGATTATCTCTTCTTACTGAATATTTGTTCCTTTCTCTATTTATCATTCCGACAGATGACTAGCGTGCCATAATTTCCCCTAGTGTGTTAACAACAACAACAACAAAAATGTCTTGACTCCATATTCCTCTCCTCTCCAGCCTCTTTGTTTTTTCCTTCTTCATGTCACAGAAATATTCATTACACAGACTAACTATACTCAATGCCAGTTTCTCCTATCCAGTCCTCTCCTAAACCAACAAAATCATTATTTTCCCTGCCTGGCTCCAATGCAACTACTCTTATCAGCATTAACAATAAGCTGAGTATGTCTAAATACAATAATCAGTTTTCACTGCACATCTTGAACACTTGAACTCTCATGAACATTTGTCACGTTGGTCACTCTCTCTCCTCCTTGAAGCACTTTCTTCACTTAACTTCAGCAACCCCACTTGATCCTGGCCCTGTTTCTATCTCCTTAGCTGGACCATCACAGCCTCCTGTGTGGTTTTATTTTCTTTTATTATATCACTGACTGGCAAACTGTGAAATATTTTAGGTTCATCCTTCATTCACTGTTTTCTGTCTACATGCACATTTAGGTGAACCCTTCTAGTCTTATGGCTTTAAGTAACAGCTATAGGTGATTACTTCCTAATTTTGTCTTCCACCCAGACCTCTTCCCTGACTTTCAGATGTGTACATCCAAACATACAGTCAACATTTCTATTTGGATATCTAACCAGCGTGACAAACTCAGTAAGTCCAAACTGGAACTCCCCTGCTCAGTAATAGTAACTCATATTGTCATGATGTCAAGCCCAAATCCTTGATTCCTCTCCTTACATCCAATAAATCAGCAAATTATGCCCACCATAACTTCAAAATATACAGTGTCCAATGGGCTATGCTCATTACCTATACCTCTTTGGTTGAAGTCATTATTATCTTTTTGCCGGCAGTAAATCAGCACCTACCATTGTCAATTGGTTTTTGGAAACTATGACTTTAAGCCAACAGCGACATATAACAGAACAAATTTTGCCATAGGCCGATTGATATAAACAAGAGTTAAGTGAGCATAGCATATTTCTGGTTACAAACATATCACCAAACTTCTAAACAAAGATTCCGAATACTTCTCATGTTAAGCATTGAAATAAATGTAAGCTATACATACATGTATGGAAAGTTAATAAAAAGATATTTACCCAATTTTTGGTGATTCAGTGAGTGGCAGCAGTCATAGTGGTGATGGGTTAAATCAAAGAATAAATATTTGCAAAGTGAAAACTGTAAGAAGTACCTCCTACCACCACATAGCCTAACAACAGTCACAAATGTGGTGGGCTTGCTGAGCACTTTTGTTTCTCATTGTTTATCGTCTGACATTTATATGATTATCATAGACTTTACAGATTTTTGTTTTATAATAATTTGTATTACTTCATTCATTTTCCAACTTCCTTATTCCAGCTCAGGGTTTCAAGTGGCTGGAGCCTATTCCAGCAGCTCAGGGCCCAAGGCAGGACCCAAACCTGGACAGGCTGCCATTCCCTCAGAGGATGCACTTGGACACACCCACAGTCACTCAGACTGCGGTACTTTAGACATGCCAAGTCACCTCATGTGCACAACTTTGGGATGTGGGAGGAAAGGAGTCCCTGGAGAAAACCGGTGTGCACGTGGAGAGGTTGTGAAAACACACAGTCAATGGCCCCAGCCTGGAAGCAATGTTTCTGTTTTGTTGTTGTTGTTTTTCTCATCAGTGTTTTTAAAAAAATGATGTGGAATAGAAGGGTGTTATTTAAGGACCTGCTGTATATTATTAATATTTTGATAGCCTCTTAACTAGTCTCCCTGACATCACCCTTGATCCTTTTGAAACATAAGTAAATCACTTGTGTTTAAGTGTCTCTTCTCTACTCAAAACCTTCCAATAGCTCTCTGTTTTAATTCAGAGCAAAAGCCAAAGTCCTTCAAATGGCCTACACATCCCTTCATTACTGGCTTTGCTCTCTCTCTCTCTCTCTTTATCTGAGCTTTTTTTCATCCTCTTTTATTCCATCTTAATTGTGTGGGAAACACAAACAAATTGAGATTCCTGATTTGAGAAGAAAATGATAATTGACCAAACCACATGTATCCAGCAACTCTAGTTGACTACTGTCCTCCAGACATAATTGACTTGCCTTTTTTCTTTTACTTTAAAAATTAAAGTTATCAGAAACTAGAAATAATACAGTTGAAAAACCTAGAAATACAACCTTTTATCATTTCTTCTTACATTTCATCTTTGATATTTGCAGTCAAATCTTCTTATCCATGCAAGCAGTTCATATGTCAAATATGTATCATGATGGCATGAATAATTCAGCCTACACTCACTTCACCTCCTACCCCTAGATACTAATAAAAACTGAATGAACTTTTTAAAAACGTGACTGAGAAATAGCTTCAAAACATTTCATTTAATGTTTTAGTAAAGTAAGAACTTCATTAAAGTATATTAAATTCCTTCTCATGGACATGTAGATCACTTTGCCTTTAATGAGTTCTAACCTGACATAAAATAGAAGTTGAATTTCAACCTACTTTCATGCCAGGAATCATCAAATCTATAAAATCTGCATAAGAGAAATGTAGAATGTTGAAACCATTGGATAAAGACTTCTGACATTTCTATGCTAAAGATATTTTTCAAAAAACTAGCATCTTGTCACTGTTCTAGCTCTTTGGTAATAATAAATTACAATTTAGAGCAAGGAAATAGTTTATTGCCTGTAGATGTTATAAGAAGTTCAATTTTATACATTTACAAAACTTTTAATCTGCTTACAGACTGTTTTTCAATACAAGAAAGGATAGAAATTTCCAGATCTGTTCATGATTTTAGCTTTTATCCTGTATTTATAGCCATTTAGACATAGTAATAATCGTTTTGCTTTTATTTTTACTATTTTTCTATAATCACTAAATTGGTAGATTATTATTCTTGATAAACTAATCACATATGAATTTAGGAGATTTTCTGAAAAAGGATGAAACGTATTTGCAAATCAACACTAACCCCCTGTTGGGCTCTTGGCCAACATTACTAATCAAGTATGTCCTGCTGGCCCTAGAGAAGTGCTCAGGAGCCTTTCCACACAGGATCCTCGGGGGAGGAGGGCACTCCCAGTTGATTACACTTGAGCACCTAATTTGTATCCCTGTTCTGAATTCTTCCTTAAGATATCCTGATTAGAAGAATATAACTCTTTTCACTATCATATTCTTAGAGGCACTGCAGGTATTTCAAAAATGTCCCTTTGCTGTTATTACTTCCTTGGTGAACATTGACCCAACTTCCAACTGCCAGCACCTATTCTTCTTTGGTGAAGCACTTTCTCTTACAGCTGTAGACTCCTTTGCTGCCCTGTCGCAGCCCAGATATGGTAGACAATTAACCCTAAGAGCTTCCCTCTACCATGTTGAATGGGAGGTAGCATGTAAATATCCCAACTCCCTTATTCTTTGACTGAGATAATTCTGAGGTGTGACTTTTACCCAGATTCCTAAAGTTTCCCCAGTGGGATATACTCCAGTTATGCACAATGGGAGCTGGTTTCATAGCACACATGTCAATGGCTGCCTTTCTTTCCTTGTTTCACTTCACTCTTCTACTGGTGTCTCCCTTTAACTCCTAATTTAAACTTTAATCCTTGTCTCAGGGTCTGCTTCTAGAGGAATCCAGAACTAAGATTCACATACTGGAATATATTGAGGAGATGCTAAACCTAGATCCAATTCAGAACGTAAGACTAACATAATACTTAGAGAATGGGAAGCTTATGAGTTTCCTGTTAAACACAATCTCTTACTTTCATTTTTCTGGATTCAGAATGATTTACATGAACAGCTTTTTGTTATGTTTTCTCAGATACTATGCAAAATAGTATATTTTCATTGTTAAGTATTTAATTACTCTCAGATACCAAACTAGATAGCAAAAGAATATATCTGCCAAATATTGGCATTGGGAAATTCAGAAGTGGTCCCAACAATCACATAATTTTACCAGGTGGAAAAGAAATGGAATTTGATAGTGAAAGGAGGTGAACTCATGCACTGAGAGAGAAGAATTAAAGTCATAGAAAACAATACGAAGACTTTAGCCTCCAGAAACAACAGCCCACTGTGCCAGAAGGGTAGCTGTGTATATTGTGGCTGCTGTTAGTCTTCTATTCAAACTACAACGGATTTGAGGCTACACATGGCTGCATAACATTCTAAGGATACCCAGATGTTGAAAGAATATTGCCAGGTATTCGCTTCAAGTGTTGGAAGTCTTTTATGTTACTCCATTTTCTCTGAGATGATCTACAAAAGTCATGAAAAAGCTTTATAATACTGATAAAGATATAACATGTATGACTTTTTGTTTGCTTTTATTTTTTTAAGGTCCAGAAAAACCCCTTTTATGTTATCTCAGAGGGCTATGCATCAAGCTGCTCACAGCCCTTGGGTGTTATCTTCTAGCATAAGTTGCAAAGGCAAAACATAATATCCTGAGCCATTTTGACATCGATTTAAAGGACCAATAAGTTTATTTTCCCATTTGGAGCATCCTAGTGCTGTTTTCTCTTTCTGACAGTACCTGAGACAAGGACAGAAACCATGGTTTCGATTTACCTTGCAGTTTCCAGCAGCACCTATTATAGTGTTTTCCACAGAGTAGGCACTCAATAAATGTTGCCAACTGATAAAGGCAAAATGATATTAGTCATCCTATGGCATATGACTCTCCTGGAGGAAATGTAAGTGCTTCACCCCTATCATAAATATCTGCCTGTGGCCACAAACACACGAAAGATTTTTAGCCACCACAGCCACATTTCAGGTGTGTTTCTCTGGTAATCTCCAGGTCTCAAGCCCTCATTTTCAAGCAGGACTTTGAAACAACTGTGGCGTTAGAACAGTACATTTTTCTTAAGTTTTTATTTCACTTTTTAGGGTTTGAAAAGGTTCAATAAAGCTGCTCCTTCTATTTTACAATGAGTCTCTTCCAACACTTCTTACTGGATTATATTAGGATTTCTGTTGTACATAACTAATAAAATTCAAACACTGCTACCTAACGCGAAATTCCCTTCTATGTAAACATGTTCGGAAAAAGAAAAAAAAAAAAAAAAAGGATGCCTTCTTGTACCCTTCCTCCCCCTACCAGGAAAGCAGTTTGTTGGAATAGAAAAAGAACTGGATTTAGAATAGAAAACCACATTTAAATCGTGCTTTATTCCATATTATTTCATTTTGGACAAATTACTTAATTTCTTCTAGCTTCACTTAAGAATTATAATGTCTAACTTATAAAAAGCTTGATGCAACAGTTAAAAATGAGGCATATGGGCAAAAGGCTTCAACATCTCATCCACAGTAGTAGCTCTGTAAACTAGTGTCTGAAGTTCTGCATGCTCAGTCATTCTCTGAATTTCACAGACACCTTTAGCTCGTTCTAAATAGATCTGGCAAACTCCTACTTGCCTTTCAAGTTTCCTCTCAAGCTTCACGCTGTAAAATGTTCCTTGATTTCCTCCAGCAGATGTTAGGAATCTCCCATTTAGAGCCATCTTCCTCTTGAGTACTAATTGTTTGCATGAATGATGTCTTACTACTCTCTGACCTCCTTGCTGGCAGAACTGTGTGTTGTTTTCACGTGTCTAGCTTTTACTTCTCGTACATTGCTGTCTCCTAGTAGGTGCTGTGTGAATATTTGGAGGTTGGATTAACCTGAAGTAGGTAAATATGCCCCCATCTCCATAAAACTGCTTACAAATTTTGCACTAAGATATTGAAAGTAACCATTACATAGGCGGGATACATCTATTGTAGGGGTTCTAACCTGCATGGAGAGATGTTCCCTCCTGACAGAACGTCTTGGTAGGACGGCCATGTTTTCCCTTGCTGTTCTCTGCTCCAGGTTTGATAGGCTGACTGGAGCAGAGAACAAAATCAGAAGGAATGAACATCATCCTAGTGCAGTATGTCCCGGGTACCAGCAAATGCACCAAATACATCCTCACTAGTATTTCTGAAAGAATAGACTTCAGTCTACTTTATCTACAAGGAATGAACATTTGGAGACAATCAACTAGTTTCATCACCTCTAATCTACATTCTATTTCTCTGAAACTCAGGTTGATAAATCTACATTTCTGCCACCACAGGCTTATATTGACCATCGGTGGTATATAAGTGGGATGCCTATTTTCTGCAAACGCTTTTTTTTTTTCTAGCCCACGTCAACAGCCACCAGTATGTTCCCTCTCATTTCCACAAGTATTGTGTATTGTTGGCAGCAATGGAACCACTGGTGTACAGAGCAATAAGAATCTTCTAGTGATTGATATGTTTGATACAACCCTGCTTTGTATTGAAGGAACTTCCATTGGCTGGCTTCTGAGGGTGTCTGTACATGAAGAGATGGATTGAATCAAATGGGCTGGTTCATTGTTGGGTTCCCTTGCAGGACCACTGAGCATTGTGGTGATTCTCATATGACCTATTTGTGCAGACTTTTTATTTGTATTGTTTTTCTTTTGTTCTTGACACACACACACACACACACACACACAATATTATACTAACCTCCTTAGAATAACCTGATTAGTTCAATTCAGTTAATTTTTTTTAATTTTTACTTTTTAAATATATGCTTATTGTATTGGGCCTTGCATTATGTAACCAAAGTTTAAAATGCCCAGAAACTCTAACGGATCCAATTTTGAACAACGTACACATCAAAAAGGATAATGATAGTAATGGGTTATGACACATTAATACAAAAAGACTCATTGAGTAGAAGTGAAATTCATGTAAGTAAAGAAATAGGCAAATCACAAGGGAAGCTCTTTAGGAAATAATGCTTCCAATAAATTTCTAGGAAATTTAGATGTAGAAAATCATTACTTCCAATTGTCAATATATATGCATTTGATCTGGTCAAGAAACACTAATTCATGCTGAAATCAATGGGTGACATGTTCTAAAAAATAGAGAACATTCGTATAGTCTCAAAGTATCACTCCACAGATGGCTTATTAACTAATAGAGGGGAAAGTTACCTTTACAGAGGCAAATCTGGAAAATACTTAGTTAAGCAAGTGATCAAAATTAGCATCACCAATTACAGAACAAGCAGTCTTGATTCTTCCTCTGGCGTGCATGAAAACTACCAATATTGCCTGTGTAGTACTGCCAAAATATGTAACCCAAAACTAACCATGAGGAAACAAAAAGACAATTCTGTATCCTTGGGCATTTTATCTAGCCTGGAGTTCTTCAAAGGTCAATGTCTACAAGGAATGATAGGGAAACTATTCTAGATTAAAATAGGGGGAGATGAAAAACAACTGCGATGAGTGATACTTGAATTAAAAACTATAATAAAAGACAAATTTGAGCATAGACTGTATATTAGGCAATGCTATTATATCCATATTAAATTTATTGGTTATCATAATGGTAACACGGTTATGTATTAGTTTGCTAGGTCTGCCATAACAGAATACCACAGACTGGGTGGCTTAAACAACAGAAGTGAATTTTATCACAGTTCTGAAGGCTGGCAGTCTCAGAGCAAGATGTTAGCAGGTTTGGTTTCTTGAGGCCTCCCTCTTTCTTTGGCTGGCAGATGGTCACCTTCTCGCCATGTCCTCACGTGGTCTTTCCTCGGTGTGTGCATTCCTGATGCCTCTCTGTGGGTCCTCCTTTCCTCTTCTCACAAGGACATCAGTCTAATTAGGTTGGTGTGCAGACTAATATCCTCATTTTAACTTATTACCTCTTTAAAGTCCTATTTTCAAATACAGTCACATTCTGAGGTACTAACAGTTAAGGTTTCAACACACAAATTTTGGAGAGACAAAATTCAGTCTATAACAGGTTACATTATAAAAACATTCTATTCTTTAGGAGATACATGAAGTGAAGTATCATGAAGTTTGCCATTTATTTTAAAAGGTTCAACAGGAAAACAATGTTTGTGTATATATGTGTATAATAAACACAAACACATTTTTGTCCCTCCCCCCACCCCATTTCTCTTTCTCTCCTCTTTACCTCTCCCTACCTTCTCTCTTAGGGCAACATTTTGACAATTGGTGAATCTAGACAAAAGGTATTCCTTGAATTTAAGGTTTGAAAACTTTCAGTATAATAAATTGGGGGAAAAAAGCAAGGAACACAAAACATGACTCTACTCCATAAGAAGCTTTTATTTAAGAAACAGAAGTATCTATAGACAAGACTCACACAAAATGATAAATGATGCAATACAGATAGGTACATTTTACCCCCACAAAAGGAATCTTTTTATTTACTCTCCTTTTGAATCTGAGACCACAACGAAGTATGTATAAATTGTACTACAACATACAACAACAAAATACGGTTTGGTCGAAGTTTGCCATTTCTCTATGGTTTATTACTTACACTTTCAATTTAACATACAGTGTCAGTACAGTAAAAATGCTTTTAAGTAACATCCCTGGGCCGGGCGCGGTGGCTCACGCCTGTAATCCCAGCACTTTGGGAGGCCGAGGCGGACGGATCACGAGGTCAGGAGATCGAGACCATCCTGGCTAACATGGTGAAACCCCGTCTCTACTAAAAATGCAAAAAATTAGCCGGGCGAGGCGGCGGGCGCCTGTAGTCCCAGCTACTCGGGAGGCTGAGGCAGGAGAATGGCGTGAACCCGGGAGGCGGAGCTTGCAGTGAGCCGAGATCGCGCCACTGCACTCCAGCCTGGGCGACTAAGCGAGACTCTGTCTCAAAAAAAAAAAAAAAAAAAAAAAGTAACATCCCTTAACATTTTTGCTTGTTCTGAAATTCATCTGGCATATCTAGACTCCTCATAAGATAATGGGAATGAGCAGACTGGGTGAAAATTTTGTACCCTCTAACCAATTCTGTATCAAAAGGTACAATCATTTTCCATAAAAACATTTTTTTTAAAGTTGGACACCAATTTTTCTTGTGATATTTATGAACCAGGCATCCACGAACAGAACTATTTAATTTTTCAGCTTTTAATAATAATAAAAACATTTTTTCAATGCTAAGATTTTTATTGAAATGCCAGGCACTTTTTCAATGCTAAGATTTTTATTGAAATGCCAGGCACTCTACTAAGAACTGTTTATCTATTTACTTGTTTAATCCTCACATCAACCATATAAAAGTATTGCTTTTTTCTCTATTTTGCAAATAAGGTAATAGAACCACAGAAAGGTTAAGTAACTTAGTCCCAGTTGATAAATATTAGAACCAGGTTTTTAATAAAAATAGTTATTAGTTCATTTTCTGTTGTTTATAATAGAACTCCTAAAACTGATTATAAAGAAACAACATGTATTTCTTACAGTTCTGAAAGAAGGCTGTGGGGTGAATCTGGTGTGGGCCCTCTGCCAATGAGGACTCACTGCAGAGTCCTGAGGTGGCACAGGGCATCAGATGGTAAGGGGGCTGAACACTAACTCTGGTCTCTTTTTCTCTTCTAATAAAGCCACCAGTCCCACTCCTGTGATAACCCATTAATCCATTAACCTATTAATCCATTAATCCATAAATGAATTAATCCACTCATGGAAGCAGAGCTCTTATGACCCAATCATCTCCTAAAGGCATCACCTTTTAACATCACCACATTGGTAATTAAGTTTTTAACATGCGTTTCAGAGGGGACAAATATTCAAACCATGACAGTAGTTTTTGCTTTAAGCCCATAAATTTAACCATTAGGCTATGCTGCATCTCTGAGGGTAAAGTAAAAACTTTATCTGTCTTATTGACTACTGTGCTATTCATTGGGCAAAGTTCTATTTTTTTTTAATCATTCCTGTCCCTTCTTTTTCATTTTACCTCCATTCATTTTACCACAGTCTGAATATTAAATATGTTAAGTTTTAGCTGACTTTTTTTTGCCTTTTCTATGTTTTCTTTAGACTTGTTTAATTGCTAGAATAGTACTTCTCAAACAGCAGTAATACAAATTTTATTATATTTTTAGATACAGGAAATTTATATAACCATGGGTTTAAATAGGTGAAAGATTCATGGAGACTAAAGCTATTAATAGAAATGGTTTTTGCTATTCAAATACTCTTATAAGAATATTCTTCCACCTTTCTCTCACTTTTAGCAATTGGAGATTCCCTGATTAAAAATCTCCAAAGAAATAATTGGATTAGCTTGGGTCATTAGTTAATGCATAGGGCATGGATTTGTGACTCTTAGGTCAGGTGCACATTCTTGATTGGTTGCTTGTGATCAAAGGTGGTGGTTGGGGAGGATCAGAATGGGATCACATAACATAAAATATGGCCACTTTAGTCCGTGCCCGTAACAGGGGAAAGATGGTCACAATGAGTTGTGCCTGGTAGTGTCTATTAAAATGCAATGATTTTATTGATTTTATTCATAGCCATTTTGTAACCTTTGTCCCTACACGTTCAGAATCCCAATCACTGTATTGCATTTCTATAAGAAAAATACACCTGTCTGCCCCAGTAATACCCTATATTCTACCCCTACTGCCACACCTGATCGTGGATTATGGTAAAGCCTTCGGTGAGGTTTATTACAGCTTTCTAAAAGCTATATAACTATAAGTAAGCATAGCACTCCACTTACAATTCTCCATGATGAGAGTTACACGGGTAAGATAATATTTTCCATTTTGTTCTAATACTCCTCTTGATTATTCCCCACCTGTTTTGGCCACTGCAGTACATTTAGGCTGATGTCCTCAGAGAGTCATGTATTTTGATTGTAGTCTCCACAAACCATGTAGAATAAAGATAGTAAGATAAGATCACCTGTGTGGACCAACTGTAATAAGTAATAAGAGAAGAGCCCAGCTTTCTATCCAAATCATTGGAATTCCTTCCCCATATGCATTACCTTAAACTTGCTCATTTGAACCTCACATGACATTTTTCTGCCAAGCTATGGCCTCTTGAGATTTTCCTACAGTTTATGCGCACTGACTTGGCACTTCACTACTCATTTAGTAAAAGCTTAGTATCATTGCTAACTTAGAGATTCTCAGTGTGCTATTTCTTTTCAATTATTTATACAATTGTGAAATAAGAATTGTCCTGGAATGGAGCGGTAGAGACTTTCTCTTTTCCATTTCACACAGAGAACTGTTCCTTTATCTTTTTTCCTTTGTCATGACTAGATCCTATTTTTATTGAGACAAAAAAGTAATTTTAATATAGAATTTCATTAAAATCTTTATAAAAACATTGAAAATATTGTATCTATTGGTAACCTTTTATTTGAAAAATCCATTTGTATTTTCTCAAAGAACTCTCTGCAGATTCAGTTTATAGCCATTGTCTGGCAAATCTGTGAAAGATTATGAAGATCTTGGTGGCATGGAGTTGGACCTTTCTCAGCTTTTATCACCAGTACCCAGCAATGGGCTTGTGTATTACTAGAGACAGCTCAGTTCCATTAAAGTTCTACTGTGCCTCTTAGCAGTATCTCACTTTTCCTTCTGTAGCCTAAATTTTTCTATTAATAAAGTTCATCAGCTAATTTAATATAGAAATGAGACTCACCAAGCTATTTTTCCCCACTTACCACCCACCGTAGAAATCAATCTTTTTGAGGCAAGTTCTTATTCCTCCAGTAAAATGACATTTATCCCTTGAAATCTGTATATAAAATTACCTTTATTGCCTATCATCACCCCAAAATCTTACTTAGAAAGTCCTGCAAGAAAGAGCACCCTATGAAACATGAAGTGCATAGGAGAGGAAGGAGGGAGATATATTTACGTTGGGTGTCTTCTACATGCTAAGCACTGCATTTCATTGAATTCATTCAACCTCATTCTTAGGCATTATTTCTTTTTAATTTTATGAATAAAAGATCTGGGACTCAGAAGTTAAGTGTGGCAGTTACCCCTTATCCACAGGGGATACTGCCCAGGACCCCCAGAGGATGCCTTAAAATCACAGATAGTACGGAACCCTGTATATTCAAATTGTGTATTTCTAACACAAAAATCTGAGACCTGAACTGTTCCAGAATCCCAAACATTTTAAGCATCAACATGATACTCAAAGCAAATGCTCTGCTGGGTGCAGTGGTTCATGCCTGTAATCCCAGCACTTTGGAAGGCCAAGACAGGAGGATTGCTTGAGTTCCGTAGTTCATAACTGGCCTAGGAAACATGGCAAACCCCCATCTCTACAAAAATTACAAAAATGTGTCTGGCATGGTGGTGTGTGCCTGTGGTTCTAACTACCTGAGAGGACTAATGGGCAGGTAGCCTATATAAGGTGGGTATGCTGGAGAAAGGGAACCATCACATCCATGGCAGGTAAGAGCAAGATGTTTATCACACTGCTAAGAATGGTGTGAAGTTTAAAACTTACAAAGTTTATTTCTATAATTTTCTATTTAATATCTGTGGACTGCAGTTGACTGTAGGTAACTGAAATATCCAAAAGTGAAATTCAGGATGTGGGGGTACTATTGTAACTTCCTCAGAATGAAATAGAGACGGAGTTGAAATTAAAACACAGGTCAATCTGACTGTGTCTTTTGTATGCACCATCTTTTACCAAGCCTGACATGCACAGTGCCTACCAAAATGGATGCTCAATAATTATTTGATGAATGAAAGAATAAATGAATAACTGTCTCTGAAGTTTACACTACTTTTGCATATGCTACCACATTTGTTCAAGGAGTTGTTTTAAGTTATAATGTCAAGGTTAATCAGAAATAGAATATTATTTACTTTTAAGACAGGAAAAGCAGATTCTGAAACAAAATAATAAGGAGCTAAAGACAGGGTCACAAGGCTGGAACCAAAACTATAAGGATGCAGAAAAAAACAGAACCAGCTACTAAGAAGCAAAATCAGTAAGATTTTGCTAACTACATAAAGTTAGGAATACCAGACAGCGGAACTTGGAATTTCAGAGAAAACACCAAAGCATGAGCAAACAAATCAAGGCATGAACAGAAAATGCCTGCCAGAGAGGGATAAACTTAGGATCCCCAAAAGTCTGCTCTCCATATCCTCCCACCATTAAGGGCTTCTTGATCAATTTTTTTTTTAATCATTAGTATTCTTGTTTAAGAATGTATAAACTATGATTTAAATTGCAAAAAGTACTCTAAAATTTACAATGAAATTATTGACAAATCAGAAAATATAAATACAAAAGTTAAAGATAAAAAGAAAACAATTACTGTCACATTTTGTGTCTAACATATTTCTAAGATGATTCCAATTTTATTTTATTTGTTTATTTTTTTTATTATTATACTTTAAGTTGTAGGGTACATGTGCACAACCTGCAGGTTTGTTACATATGTATACTTGTGTCATGTTGGTGTGCTGCATTCTTGATCAATTTCTATGTGCCCAATCTATTTGCTTTCCAATTGAGTTTTACATCCTGAATGTGAGTTGATCATGATTCCAAAAGGGTGAGCTCTATTTAGCATATAGCTTATATTGAAACAAACTATTTTTGTCAAGCTATTTCCTTTTGACACTAGACACGTATTAGTGGAGCACATTGGCATAAAAATTTAGACATAATGATTATTGAGCAAGTCCTTTAAAAATTGGACATGATTTATATCTTTAGGATTATTCCTCAAAGATTGTAGTCCCTCCTCTCAAATTGCTTAGAATATAATGCTGGATTCAAAACGATTTACTTTTAATAGCAAAACCACAATTACTTTTGCACCAACCTATCAGTATACCTCATGATCAATGAGATCATGTTTGACAAGGTTTTTACATAGTCTTCATAAAATTTTCTTGAATCCAGTGCACTAACATTAACTACTATTTATTAACAATTATGCAAATTTGTATACAGAGTAGTATAAGTTCTAACTGAAATAGGGCTGTCTTTGAAAAGTTGATCATATCTATTGACAAGAGAGAAGGAATGGAAGGAAGGAAACTAAAGATTAAGGCTTTTTAGAGCATTATTGCTTGCAGAATTATTATAGTGTGCTCAAATATAAAAGACTTGTGCGTCTGTTGCACTCACTTTCAGTTAGCAATTTTGTAGCACTTTACATAGGCATGCTATCATTCTTATTTACATATGTAGGAAAACTGATGAATAATGCACATGTATCAATTAACCTTTCACAGTCTCTCAGCACATTGGAGCCCTGCCTACAGTTATTTCAGTGGTCCCAGTACTTCAGTAGAAACTCAAAAGCACAGTGTTGTTATTGCTGTCATTTGTGTTTATTAGATACAGAAAATGTTTTGTGTGCTATAGAGACAACTGGCTCCTTTTCCCAGAGCTCTTACCTTCTAATTGGAAATGAAAGGCAGGAAGTCTGAATACTGGTTTTGTTTGTTTGTTTGTTTTTTATACTTGCAAATGATAGTTAAAATTCAATATAAATAGAACTATAAGACAGTGTGGGTTTATAAGTACATGATACTATACAGAACCGAAAAATATTGGGAGGAAATTGAGTATAGTACATTTCCATACATTAAGAGACCTGGAGTTTTAAACCAAACCCTGTAATTACATATCTGCATGATCCTGGGCAAAGCACTTTATCTCCCTAGGTCTCTATTATAATTTAATACTCTCACTATCCAAGGTGGAGAAAAGAGAATTTATCATGGTAATATAGAGGGCAGCATTAACTTGGAGTTTATTTTCATTTGCTACAATTGCTAATGAATTGTAGCTAAATTCATTTGCTACAGTTGCTACAATTGCTACAGTTTGAATTCATTTCTTTTTTTTTTTTTTTTTTCAATTGACAGCATTATTTGCAGTCTTTGTTTACCATTTGTAAATTCTGGTTAGTAGACCCACTATTTAATATAATAGTTAATAGCAGCCTTAACACATTCCCTGGGACAATTCAAAGGTTATATATGAGCAAAGAGAAAAAGAACACACTTCTTTCTTCATGCTTGCTTCATTTCTCTTTCTCTCTGTTTCTGTCTCCCTCTTGGCAGGCTTTTTCTGTTGCACTTACACATGCCTCAGATACAGTGACGAATGCCCTTACTTTATGTGTCTGTTCAAGCCATCAACCACTTCCAGCTTTCTGTGTCAAAGTTTTAAAAACCTAAGTCAAATAAGCTGATTGACTCAGTCCAACTAATGTATTAGATGCCGCAGGGCTAGGCATTCACCATTGGTCTAATTGGCTAGGACAAGGAGACAGGGGTGGAAGGTTCTGCCACATCAATGAAGCTGGGCAGCAGGAGTGAAATTCTGTGGGAGAAGGCGGGTTTTTTCTTAAAGAAAAAATAATAATAATAATAATGAACTGGACAGATATTCCAAACTGAAATTTCGAATCATAGCATTTTCCATTTTACAATGAATGCCAATGTTAGACACTTCTTACTAGGTTCATGATAGGTAATACAATTTATTGAGAATGGCCTCAATACATTTATTGACAGTAGAACATTTGACTTCTGTTTCTCTTGGAGTGATGGTAAGTGTTCCAGTTACCATTTCCCTCAACCATGCATATTTATAAAATAAGTAGTTTTTAGTTGTGTTAGAAAACTTCATCCAAATAAGCTTTTTTAAAAAAAGGAAATGTAATGGCTCAAATTTCATTTGGGTCCAATAGTTTAAAATATATACATACATACATACATATATATACACACACACACACACACACACACACACACACATATATATATATATATATTCCTCCTTGAAGCTGTCACTCAAGTTCTGAGGTTGACTCAGATTGGACTTTTACCCAAATCAAGTAGACAGAAACTGGCAGAGAAGTGGTCTCCGAAAGAATTTTGGATATTGTGTTAGTCCAAGTTCTAACAGGGAAACAGAGCCAGTAAGATAAATAAATACAGAGAGATTTCTTACAAGAAATTGGCTCAGGCACTTGGGAGTCTGGCTAGATTGAAATCTGTAGGGCAGGCAATCGGGAAGGGGAGGCTGGAACTCTTAGGCAAGAACTGATGTAGTAATCCACAGATGGAACTTCTTCCTCAGAGAAATCACAGTTCTGCTCTTAAATTCTTTTAATGGATTAAATCAGGCCCACCAAAGTATTGAAGATAATCATCTTTACTTAAAGGCAGCCGACTATAGATGCGAAATACCTTCAAAACAGCACCTAGATTAGTGTTTGAGTAACTGTGGACTATACCTTGCCAAATTAACATGTAAACTGGGTATCACAGAACATGAGGTTAGAAAAAATAAAGACATGAAGACTGAGCAGAAAACAATAATCTAAGACCTTTACAGGAAGAATTCTAATCCAAGTGTGATTGAAACAATCTGTTTTCTTTGAAAAACTAATTGGCCTACATATAATAAATTGCAAAAATTGTGACAAAGTTACCATTATCGCATAGCCTGCATTTTTTTTTTTTTTAGATGGAATCTTGCTCAGTCGCCCAGGCCTGGAGTACAGTGGCCCAACCTTAGCTCACTGCAACCTCTACCTCCTGGGTTCTAGTAATTCTTCTGCCTCAGCCTCCCGAGTAGCTGGGACTAGAGGCACACGCTGCCATGCCTGGCTAATTATTTTTCTATTTTTAGTAGAGATGGAGTTTCACCATATTGACCAGGCTGGTCTTGAACTCCTGGACTCGTGATCTGCCCACCTCGGCCTCCCAAAGTGCTGGGATTACAGGCGTGAGCCACCGCACCTAGCCTAGCCTACCATTTTAAATTCTTTGATTATGAGACTAACAAGAGCTTGTTACCAGACATTGCATCCACCTGTCAGTCAATTAACACTCGGCAGAGCTACCCATCTCAGTCATCCCTAAGTATTCATAAATTCAAAAGCATCTGTATCCTCAATGGTCTTGCTTTGTATTTTTTTCTAGAGGTGGAGGCCGGGTGCTTTAGAATTCCCGGTGGCAGTCTCAGAAACTAGGGTCTGGTTTTCTGGAAAGAAATTAATAAACAGCCAGAGAAGGGAGGGCTGGTTAAAAAATGTTTCTAATATTTTGCTATTATGAGTAAGGTTGCAATAAATAACTTAGTGTATGTGTTGTTTCTTCTTTGTTAAGATGCAAACTCAGGATGAATTTTAGAAACAAGAATTGCTGGATCAAATGGTAAATGAATATTTAATGGTGTTAGATACTGCCAAATTTCCCACCACAGTGATTATAGGAATTGGAGATTTCAGCAAGCTCCCCTGGTGATTATTATGCACAATAAAGTTTAAGAATCATGATTTTAGAGCATGGACATTTACCTTTTCAAGTATTAATCCTCTTGCCAGAAAAATGCACCTGTAGGAATACATAATTGCTGGCAGACCTGCCAACACAGCCCTACACAGCTGGTTGTTGATGGAACCCCTGAAGCTCATCCTGGTCAAGAAACCCTGGCCTAGAAGCATCTGCGATTATCAAAATGCATATTTTGCCAATGGAGTGAGGACAGTTGTTTCCCTTCACCAGCTTCATTTGGCCTTTTTAGTCTTAAACACTTAGCTTGAGCTTGATACTGCATTCCTGCCTAAAACTAAACCAAGAAATTTAGATAAAACCAGCATAAAGTATTGTTTTACAGAACTGTTGCCTTACTTTTTTCTAAGTACATCTGCCCCTCACAGCAAGGACAGTGAGCACTGAACAAAGAAATCTTGAACTTTCTACAGTGTGATTTAATCTGTAGAATCATATGCTTTTATTACCACTGCAATATTATTGCACAATGTGTTCCAACATCAAAATGAGATGGGTCCACAAGTATAAACAATGAATAATATAAAAGAAAGCTGTGCTGTAGTTAAAGTTTCATTTTTCAACACTGTTTTCCTCCATTTAGTAGGAGTTTGAAATGGAAATTGACAGTTCGGCTCACTGGTAATTAGCAGCAGTGAACCAGATTTGTTCAGCAGTCCACAACTTCATGGATACTTACCTTAGTCGCTTCTGAGACAGTCATCTGTGTTATTTCAACTCAGAACAATGCCCTTACAAGCCAGTAGGACTTCCTTAAGTGCAGAAATTAGGTTACACACCTCTATGTATCTCAAAGAGCAACTTTTGAATTCTAATATATTACATCAAATACTTTACTAGTCCACATGAATCACGTATATCGAGCATGAGCTTTTACTGGTATCCTGAAAACTGATCCCTGAAGGAGTCCTAAGATGCCCTTGGTCATGAAAAGTAATATGCCAAAACATAAACTCTATTATTTGTATTAAATGGAATGATACCCTGAGATCTTATAAAACAGGTAGACATTGGGAAAAATATGAAGGAACACCAATTAAAATATATTATGTGAAAATTAATATTATGTTGGAATGCTGCTTTCAGTTGAAATCCTTGTCGGCGGGCGCGGTGGCTCACGCCTGTAATCCCAGCACTTTGGGAGGCCGAGGTGGGCGGATCACGAGGTCAGGAGATCGAGACCATCCTGGCTAACATGGTGAAACCCCGTCTCTACTAAAAATGCAAAAAATTAGCCGGGCGAGGCGGCGGGCGCCTGTAGTCCCAGCTACTCGGGAGGCTGAGGCAGGAGAATGGCGTGAACCCGGGAGGCGGAGCTTGCAGTGAGCCGAGATCGCGC